>NC_081520.1:759541-819541 GCF_030273125.1 Centropristis striata | reverse complement strand
ATTAAAGAATATTGTACTGTGTTTATAGTGCAGTGATTGTCAAAGTCTGGTCTGAAAATGAAATAGGTTAAATATGTTGTTGCACATAGTGGTATGAACATCAATAAATAAATATATGCAGAGATATACACAGTATAGTATATATGGTATATGGCATATATAATATAGAAACAATACAGAAGGCCTAATATAGGCCTAATGTGGTCAGATTTAAGAGTGTTATTATGTAATAATAATACAAAATACTCTCAGGAAAGATCAATATTAATAACGTCCAATAGCAGCCTTGTAAGTATTTTATGTATATAATGCGTATGTAATGTATGTATATTTATGTGTGTGTATATATATATATATATATATATAATGTCTTTTTTTCTTTTCTTCTTTTATTTATGGTATCTTTGTAACTCTCCCGTCTGTATGTCTGAAATTCCCTAATAAACATACTTTCTCCTTTTACATATTCGCTGTACAGCATACCTTATTTAAATATCTTCTTCATAGTTTCTATATTATATATATATATATATATGTTTTTATACCATTTAATAATAGACTGTGTATATACTTTGCCTATATATATATACATACATATTGTAATATATTTTTTATTTATTCTTTATATCACAACATACAATAATCTATTTAACATGCAAGAATTTATTTTCACTGTTGTGCAATATCTGTGCAATACAGAATACTCTCAGGATAAACCCCATGTGCAATATTAATAATAACAATCAATAGACGGCCTTGTATTTCATGCATATAATGTGTGTATGTATAAAATGCATGTATATAATCTTATCTTAATAGTATGCACAAAATAGTATTACCATTCTCCATCTATTTCATATACTGTATATGCATGTCTTATTATTTGATCAATATTATGCAATGCATATTTTCCATATTTTGTACCAGATCAGGTTCACATTAGTCAACATTTCCTAATATACTTTTTTTTCTTTCACCATTTAATTCCTTGTCTTGTTATTTGGCATTTGAAATAAATACTTTGTTTTATTTTATACTTTTGTCAACACTATATGAGATTTCCTACACTGTTCTTTTCTATCTGCTGCTCTGACCTAGTTCCCAACAGGGATCAATTAAGTTTTATCTTATCTTCCAAAACCTGTAGATGCCTGTGTGTTACAAAATAAACACAAAGAAATCTCAGTATTTTAGATACTAAGCTGTATGTAATACACATTAAAATGCATTTTAGATATAGCGGTGGATAAATAAAGTAAGTGTGTGATAGTTTTGGTTTGCATGTTTGCATTTCAGAAAAGAAAAGCCTGGAGACCAGCAGCAGCTGCAGTCAGCACCTCCTCTGTCCAGCAGAGGGCCACACAGTGCTGCAATCATAGACATACATACATACATATATATATATATATATATATATATATATATATATATATATATATATATATATATATATATATATATATATATATATATATATATGGCTGCAATGATGGAAGACCAGAGAAGAAGACTGACCAAAATTTCTGTTTTCAGAAAAAAACTATACTACTCTCGGTGAAAAGACTCATTCTGTAACAAAT
Source organism: Centropristis striata (assembly GCF_030273125.1). NCBI lineage: Eukaryota > Metazoa > Chordata > Actinopteri > Perciformes > Serranidae > Centropristis > Centropristis striata. Next base: position 817,961 of record NC_081520.1, on the reverse strand, counting down.
ACAGCTAAACAGTTATTTTCCAGACATGTACTGTATTATTCTACAGGGTTTTTCTTTTTTTCTGCAGTAGGTGCAAACCCCATAAATAAGAGAAGTCACTTTTTATTACAAATATCACCTGTAAAAATGGAAGTTTATATTTGTAAATTATCATTATTATTATCATTATCTTTTACAGTATTCAAATTTAATGAAAAAACAAACAAACATAAAATGACACCATAAAAAAAAGATAAACACTTTGCCTCACATTAAAGGTAATTTCTTTAAAATTAGGTATATTTACCTACCTGTATTATCAAAAATATATTTCTATATCTGTAAATAAACTAAACTACTACTGCTTTTTAATTTATTTAATATGACCGTTTGCTGACATATTTTTTTTACCATTTCTTTTTCCTTTTTTTGGACTATATATATATATATATATATATATATATATATATATATATATATATATATATAAAATGTATATATATATATAGAGAGAGAATGTATATATGTATATATATATATATATATATATATATATATATATATATATATATATATACATTTAGTCAGAAATGTATCTTAAATGTTTAATTGCATACATAACAAAACATAACAACGTAACATAAGGTTTAAAACATTTTGTACTGTTCTTTGGTTTGGTATATTAGGTATATATGCCTACCTGTATTATCAAAAATATATTTCTATATCTGTAAATAAACTAAACTACTACTACTTTTTAATTAATTTAATATGACCGTTTGCTGACATATATATATATATTTTTTTACCATTTATTTTTGCTTTTTTTGGAATATATATATATATATATACATATATATATATATAACGTATAAATATGTATATATATATATATATATATATATATATATATATATATATATATATATATATATATATATATATATATATATATATATATATATATATATAACGTATATATATACATATACATTTTGTCAGAAATGTAGCTTAAATGTTTAATTGCATACATAAAAAAACATAACAACATAACATAAGGTTTAAAACATTTTGTCCTGTTCTTTGGTTTGGTAACAGTACCTAACAGTTGCACGTGCAAGTCTGCATTCTCCAAGGCGATGACACACCCTTCATTGTGATTGGTCGTTTCCTTATAAGGCCCGCCTTATGTCAACTACTATTGGACCAAAGGCTCTGATGTGGACGTCCATCATCTAGGGCTCCTGCGCTCCTATTGGTTAGCGGAATAGACCCCGCCTCCTTTGTTAAAGCCCGGACTGTGATTGGTGGGTAGTCTTGTCAGTCAAAGATGAACTTCCGGATTTGAAAATCGTTGCAAAACAGACCGAGAGGGACAGATCTGGAGAGGACAGTCCGTCCAGAGGAAAGACGGGATAAACAGCTCCAGGACAAGTGAGTCTCTCTTCTTTTAAACAGCTGAATGTTTTATTAATATTCTCCCTTCTTACGTGTTTGTTTTTTAGCTACGTTGTGTTTTAAAGCTCCTCTTTACAGCTAGTGACGTCACACAACAGGGTCGACACTAACTATCACATCAGAGCTAGCTAATAAAACTACTCTCAACCTATCTGAGATTGTTATATCTGCTTCTGTTATTCTATTATTAATGTGCATTAATAATAGACTGCAGGTCAGTAGAGCACCGTTACTGAAGGACACGTGTTCATGACATGTTGACCTCCAAGGTTAAACACCTGACGGGCTGAAGAAGAAACATTTCGTCCCAGAACTCTTTACATTCATCTGCAAAACCTTCACAGAGTTTTCTCTTTAAAACATGTTCTTATTAGGGTTATAGAGAGAGTGGTGGGCGTGTCTGCTACGTTAAATCACTGCTGGAAAGTACATTTACTCAACCTCTTCTTCAAGGGAGACCTGAAGAACACAAACCAAGGACAAACAAAAGAGCAAAAATGATTACATTTACAAACAGATTATGAAAATGTTATAGAGTCGTCTTCAGGTACTTTCAGTTTAGATGAGAAAGTGTTCAATGTTCGTTTCCAGTCACTCTGTAACTTATTCCACACAAAAGGTGCTGAGTGGACAAAATCCCAATTAAAATTAAAATTTTAAGATCTGTGAGAAACTAAGAAGAAGGACAGTCAGATCTGTGAACTGAAATACGACAAACAGCTGGACCTGACCACAGTGGACCTGAAAACGCTTAAAGTTTCTCACAGATCTTAAAATTATTAAAATTCAGTCTGGGCATATTATTATTATATTATATGGAACAGAAAACAACCAAACAGTGGCGTTCTAGACCAGTTTTACTGTGTTTAATCAGAGGCACATTAAAAACAGCAGAGATGATATTTAAGCATTCAAAACCTTTATTTTAACTTATTTAAATATCTCATTTAAGTATATTTGGAAGATACAAATACATTGATTGAAACAATGAGACTTACCAACAATAACAATTATTTTTATATGACAATGACTTTCTCATTTTTGTGCACAACTACTTTTTTTTTAATTTTGAAAGTGCAGTACAGTGAGAATGATCTTTTTTATATATGCACAAGCTTTCACAATGTACACATCGTTGTTATAAATTGATCATTTTATTATTAATTTGACACCGAGGCCACAGCAGGGGCCGAGGGCTTCTTCACAGGGGCAGTGACCAAGGTTACAATAGTTTTGGATTTTTCATTAGTTTTAGTTTTAATTTCGTTGTGAATTTTTGTTTTCAAATTCAGTTAGTTTTAGTTAGTTTTTAGAGTGAGTTTGCTAGTTTTAGTTTAGTTTTTAGTTTTTGAAAATGCTTAGTTTTAGTTTAGTTTTTATTAGTTTTAGTGTTAGTTTTAGTTGTTTTTTTTGTAATGGGCTATGTGTTGGTGCCAGATTCAAAGAGGTCATAATAAATGTTTCCTTTATTTCCTTTGGTTTATCATCTCAGCCCCAATAAGGTTATTAACTTAGGTTATTAATTTTGGTTCTAGTGTAAACATCCCAGTCTCAGTAAACATATTCACCATGTGTTGCATGTTCCAATAGAAACACTGAATTATGAATGAAAAAAGTTGACAAAAACGAAAACTAAGGACATTTTGTTAGTTTTGTAACCACACAATACAGTTTCAGTTAATTATGTTTTTTTTAAAAACTCTAGTTTTTATTTTTATTTCAGTTAACGAAAATGTTTTTTCAATTCTAGTTTTCGTTATTTCGTTAGTTTTCGTTAACTATAATAACCTTGGTGTGGCCCCTGGAGGCCCCTGTGAAAAACCGCCACTGCAACAAAAGAACTTGAGAACGTAAATATCTGAGTTGACTCTCTTCTCTCTCTTCTCTCTCTGTATGAAGTGGTGATGGCAGAAGTCCTGCAGGTGCTGCGTGGGGCAGGTAAGGTGGGCTCTGCCCTGGTCGCCACACAGGGAGAACAGCTCCGACTGATGGCGTGTAACTCCTCCATGGCCGCCGGCGTCAAAGCTGCTCAGGACGTGGCCGAAGGACTCATGGGGACCTTTATGGGGGGCAGCAGCTCGGTGAGTATTCCAGCTCGGACCCTGAATCCATTACTTTATTATTATAAGCATGCTAAATAATTCATTAACACTCTGAACCCGAGCCCCACAGTCCTCACTGTATTTCACTGCAATATATGAGTCCTGCATGAAAAAACACAAGTTGAATTTCTCAGTTTAAATGAAATGCAGTTTATATATACAACACTTTTCCAGAAATGTCCCAGAAGTGTCATGAATATCGGAAAAATAAATTGTGTCTCCACTAGGGATGATGGATTCATGGTCGATCACGTGTAACTTTTAATCAATCTGTGTATTCATTCATTTTAATTTGATCTCTGACTGTGCATCAGTACCACAGTTTTAAGCTTTGTTTTGGTCCTCTTTGGTCCATTTTGGTTCTCTAACGCAGCTGTTCTCAACCTTGGGGTCGGGACCCCAATTGGGGTCTTGAGATGATTTCTGGGGGTCGCCAAATCATTTAGGAAGTCAGCTCTGTCTCCACTGTGTTAAAGTGTTCATGTGTTAGTGTGTTAATGTGTTTTAGTCTTTTTGGTCACTTAATTTATTTTTTTGGGTCATTTTGTGTCTTTTTTTGATCATTTTGTGGTCATTTTGTTTCTTTTTTGGGTGATCTGAACTGTGTGTGTGAGATTGTGTTCAGTGAGCGGGGGTCGCGGACAACATGCATGTTAAATTGGGGGTCGCGACTCAAAAAGGTTGAGAACTACTGCTCTAACGGAAATGTACGTTACCTATGATCCGATCGAGGACCGTCGATCAGTTCAGATTTTGATGATAAAGCCTGTTTTAACAGTTTCTGTCTACGATGGATGCTTCAGTTTTTGGTAATCTCTTAAAGAAAACATACATGTCAATCTGGTGGAATGTTGCGGTTCAGAGGGTTAAAAGAACAATCAATAGATTCATTAATAATAAAAATAATAATAAAATGCAGCCCAATTTATATGTACATATAGTAATTATGATGCACTAATAGCTCTTATTGCAGTATACCTTGATTGTTTGCTTTTACTCTTCCTGTAAGTCGCTTTGGATAAAAGCGTCTGCTAAATGACTAAATGTAAATGTAATTATTTGACTTAATGACTTGTCCCACTGTGCTGTGTGTGTAGCAGCAGTCGGTAAAGGAGGATGTGTTCCCGGATGCGGAGGGTTGGGACTCTGTGGACCCTGAAGAAGCAGCCAAGTGGGCCATGGGGTCAGAGTTCACTCCTGATGCTGCGGAGCAAAGCCAGACCAGAGCTGCAGCTGCAGCAGAGACGCCAACAGGTACGGTCACTGCCAGCGTGTTAACAGGAAGCTGATAAACTCTATCTGTATAAGATAGAGTATATCACTTATATAAGATATAAGTATCTGTCACAAAATACTTTATTTTGTGTGTGAGTATTTTAATTGCATTGGTTCTTTTTCAGTGTTGTGATATTTGTAAAGATTGTTGTTCTAGAACAAAACAGTTTGAAGATATGTAGTCAAGGGTGTGCGTGTTGTGTGTTTGTGTGTTTTGGGTGTGTTGTGTCTCTGTATGTGTTTGTGTGTGTGTGTAGTTGTATTATGTGTGTGTGTGTGTGTAGTTGTATTTTGTGTGTGTGTGTGTGTGTGTGTGTGTGAGAGAGTTGTAGTGTGTGTTGTATCCCTTTGGGCTACATTTCTACTGTATAGAGAACATATTATAAGTCTGATTGATAATGTAAATGTGTTATTATTTCCACTAATTTTAATTTTATAATTTCCACTAATGCTAACACACCAGGTGCTAATATATTGACAGTATTTTGCTCTTATTCTCTTGTAAGATAAGAGAGTATACAAAAAAGTCTTATGTTTTTGTCATTTAGTGTATGTTACTTTCTTGGGTGTCAACAGGTCAGACACACACACAGACACACACACGCACACACACACACACACACACACACACACGGATGTCTGAGTTTCATGTCGTGTGTTCAATGCAAGGTTATTATAGTTAACGAAAACTAACGAAATAACGAAAACTAGAATTGAAAAAACATTTTCGTTAACTAAAATAAAAATTTAAACGAGAGTTTTTAAAAAAAACCATAACTAACTGAAACTGTATTTTGTGATTACAAAACTAACTAAATTATAGTGAAAATGTCCTTCGTTTTCGTCTTTGTCAACTTTTTTCCTCCATAAACCTTTTTGGTGGATATGAAATCTATTTCATCTATCTGGTTTTATGACTTAATAATAAACTTATTGGGGCTGAGATGGATCAGACAAAGGAAATAAAGGAAACATTTATTGTGACCTTATTGAATCTGGACCCAACAAATACCCCATTACAAAACAACTACAACTAATAAAAACTAAACTAAAACTAAGCATTTTCAAAAAATAAAAACTCATTAAAACTAGCAAACTCACTCTAAAAACGAATTAAAACTAACTGAATTTGAAAACAAAAATTGACAACGAAATTAAAACTAAAACTAATGAAAAATCCAAAACTGTTATAACGTGTGTTTAATGTTGCCCTCTCCTCTGGCTGCCAGGCGTCCCCCCTGCCCCCGGGGCAGCTCCTGCAGGGTCTGGCTGGCCGGGACAGGACGCTCGCTTCCTGCACACGGCCCCCCGCCTCCACAGGTTCTACTACCAGACCAGGTCTATCCACGACACGGTGGTCGCCAGACTCACACCAGAAGACATGAAGAAAGCCAGGGAGGCCAAGCAGGCCCTGGTGAAACCTGTCAGACAGAAGGTGGGTGGAAGGACTCAACCTGCAGAATAACTGTGATCAAAGAAAATAATCAGCACGAGTTATGAAGCTGTTTATACCAGAGAGAGTTTCCTTTTGTCTTTCCCTTTAAACATCTAATCTTAATCAGTTAGTTTGATCAGCAGGCTAGTACCTAATAGAGGTGGTGGGGAAAAAATCAATACAGCATATTACCGCCATATTTTGCGTGGCAATATTATATCGATTCATGCCGCCAAGTATCGATATTTAGGGTTCCGGCGGGCCGTCAGTATTTTTGCTGTTTTTGTCAGGAATATACTGGAGATACTAGTATCATATGAAACTATAAGATCTAATGAGTCTATAGGTGCGTCAGGGAATATTGTTTCGGGAAGTTGATGAAATAACGCTGCAAAGTTCGGCTTTTTCATGTTTAATTCATAAAAAATGAGAGCAGTGAAGCTTAAAGTTTTGAAAGAGTTCTGAGTTCTTCCTGAACGTCTAAATATGTTTTTTTTTTTCCAGAAAAATGAAAAAATAGCTTTGTTAGAGCGATCTAAAAAAACTGTTCCATCTCCCTTTTTTCAGAAATCTTCCTGTGTTTTTAATATGGGAGCCAATGAGGCTCCCATATTAAAATTAAAATTTGGGCAGTTTTTCGCGACGTAAGAAAAGTAATAGCACACCGATCCCGATCAAACCGCACGTTTTGATATATAATTTGTCCTGCAACTCTTCAAGTTGTAGGACTAGTAGCGGGACGAAATTGCGTGCCCCGTGGCCCTAAATATCTGAACATTTTTTCAAACACATTTTTTTATTTATTGTTCTTGTTCTGTCTCCCTTTAGTTGAGTGACCGTGCCAAAGAGAGGAAGGTTCCCGCCACTAGAATCAGCAGGCTGGTTAATTTTGGGGGTAAGAACAATATGCTTTTTTCAAAATGTTTTTTCACTGCTGTATGTTTCATATTTGGCTAGACACATTGTTGATTCACAGTTGTCCAGGAGAGAATAGGCGTGTTTCCACTGAGTACTTCCTGGAAAGCGGCAGTGTTTTGGCTCCGCCCACTAGTTAGTTAGTTAGTTAGTTTTCTGAGCCACTAACTGGTTAAGTTGGGCGGAGCCTCTCTCCCCAGCCACAGCCAGAGCGACTCACTAGAGGGAAAAAGTACCGAATGCAAACGCGCCTAATATCTAACTTTTGAGAGTTTATAGAGCTGGAGATAAAGAGCACAGAAAGCAGTAATTACATCCATAAAATGCAGCTATTAAACCACATGTTCATACCTCACACGTTAGTCATCACAGGACAAACCCTGACAACGTTTTATCATTATTATATCACCAACACTCTCAGCAGAACAAAAATATCACAAAGTGAAGTGACTGACATAACTGAGCACCTTTGTAGTGAAGGCTGTTCTGTTTGAAATGTCCCTCCTCCTTTACAGAACAGGACATTTCCTGGGAAATAACCTTTATGTTCTCAAAGTTAATATGCCTGAATTTGAATATAATTTTAAGTAAATGTTCAAAATAGAAAACATCCCTTGTGTCTGTGTCTCCCTGCTGCAGGACTGGCAGTAGGACTTGGGATTGGAACCATTGCAGAAGTGGCAAAACAGTCACTGGGAGGCAAACAGAAAGGAGGTAAAGGTCTTCTTCTCTGCTCTCCTCAGCTCTTCTCTCCTGTAAAAAAAGATCTTCAGGTCCAGAGCAACACTCTGCAGATCCAGCTGGTCAGCCGTGGAGAAGAGTTCATGCCTTTAATCAAAGCTGTTAACTAGAACTCAGAGACGGCTTTAATATGTGTTAAATGATGAACCACCACCACAGCTCTTACATGCTGCTTTCTACAGCTGGCTAGTCAGGGCAGGAGCGTGTGTGCGTGAGCGTGTGCGTGTGCGTGTGTGTGTGTGTGTGTGTGTAGGAGGTTGTTGTATTGTGTGTGTGTGAGGTTGTTGTATTGTGTGATATTGTGTGTGTGTGTGTGTGTGTGGGGGGGGGGGGGCGTTGTAATATTGTTTGTGTGTGTGTGAGAGAGAGGTTGTTGTTTTGTGTGTGTGGTTGTTGTATTTTGTGTGTGTGAGGTTTTTGTATTGTGCGATATTGTGTGTGTGTGTGTGTGTGTGTGGGGGGGGGGGGGGCGTTGTAATATTGTGTGTGTGTGGTAGTTGTATTGTGTGTGTGTGTGTGTGTGTGTGTGTGTGTGTGTGTGTGAAAGCTTAATTATTTACATGCAGCCCTTTGAAGATACTTGCAAAGACAAACTATTCTTGTTTAAACCTCTGCTTTTATTTTACTGCTAATAATCCTGTGTGTGTGTGTTGTCTCTGTGTGTGTGTGTGTGTGTGTGTGTGTGTGTGTGTGTGTGTGTGTAGCAGCTAACGCCCTGTTAGACTCTCCTCTGCTGTCGGAGGCCAACGCTGAGAGGATCGTGAACACGCTGTGTAAGGTCCGTGGAGCTGCTCTGAAGATCGGACAGATGTTCAGCCTGCAGGGTAATATATATATTATAAATTATATTTCATATTATATATTATAACGCTGTCATCACTGCAGAACCTGTTGATGTCCTCACAGTCACAAGAGTCCTGGCAGTGAACTAAATATTTTTCATTCTTTCTCAGATAACAACTTCATCAACCCCCAGCTGCAGAGGATCTTTGAGCGGGTCAGGCAGAGCGCTGACTTCATGCCCACCTGGCAGATGAATGTAAGCACCAGCTGACCTTTAACCTTTAACCCTCTGAACCCGACCATGTCCCTTTCTTTCAAAGATCACCAAGATTACACCATTTATCGTAGAAAGAAACTGTAAATCAGGCTTTATTATCGAAATTTGATCTTTCAGACAGACTTGAATGGATCATCAGTTCCAAAAGTTTCTGTGAGAAAAAGTAGCCAAAATTAAGTTTAAATTGTGATATTTCTGATAAAATCACTTAATTCTAAATGTCATCAGAAATAAGCCATTTGCAATAACTAGATCCTGTTAAAAACATTAAGTTCTGCTCATTAGAGACACTGTGAAGCCATGATTGATTCTGCTGAGACCAACAATCACGGGACAAATACTCACTGAAAAACTGTTTACACAGAGCAGAGAGGAGAGGACAAGCTGTTTACACAGAGCAGAGAGGAGAGGACAGGAGAGGCTGTTTACACAGTTTACACCATCTCTGTTCACACTTCCAGCCGTGCTGATTCCACAGAGTAAGAAGATGTTTTGTTGTGGTCTGGTTGTGTAGAAGGTTCTGGAGGAGGAGCTGGGTCCCGGCTGGAGAGACAAGCTGACGTCTTTTGAAGACAAACCGTTTGCTGCAGCTTCCATCGGCCAGGTTCATCACGGCGTCTTAAAGGACGGACGAGAGATCGCCATGAAGATCCAGGTATCCATCACTCCATCTCTGTCCTTCACCTCCTCTGAGTCCTTCACCTCCTCGTCCTCTCTCTGTCTGATAGATAAATAGATTGATTGATCCATCTCTTGTTCCTCAGTACCCTGGAGTAGCAGAGAGCATCCACAGCGACATCAACAACCTGATGTCTGTCCTGAAGATGAGCGTCGCCCTGCCAGACGGTAACAACTGCTTCCATATCTGTTCTAGTGTTTGGTTATAACACCATGTTGAGGATATTATAGATGGATAGATAGATAGATAGACTGTAGATTGTTCTCCCATTGATTAATTTCTGTTCTTTCAGTTCAATATTGTCTCTGTTCCAGTTTAGCCCATGGGGTGGTGCTGTAGTTTTTACTGATGGTGTCTCCATCTTTAACAGAGATGTGACTTTTTTCCTTATTATGTCCATTCCCATGCTTCAGTCAGAAACATGAAACTGTTTATCACAACTACTGATTAAACCATTTTATCATTTATATACAACATCACAGAGTCACACACAACAAGAAAACTGTGTCCACACTTTGCTAATTTGCAGAAACCCTGTTGTTGTGTTTAAAGATGACCAAGCTAGACGGATTTCAGAATAAAGGCCTCCGATAAGAAGTGAGGAGCATTTATGGGTACAAGTCAGGAACCGGCCTACCTTACAGATCTCAAGGGTGCTGAGTCCAAAAAAAATGGTTCCCAAGCGAAATTTTGAGTTTTTGACCTTCTAATTTGTATCAAATGGCCACCAAATTGCCCATCTTGCTCAGTCGTTGGACCATTTCCCCTTAGTTTTTTTGTAAGTAGGCAATCAAAGATGAGGAAATTAAGTTTCTGGATCTATAGTCTAGAGTCAGAGCAAGGATATAGTGGAGGCTCAGTGTCTTTTTATGTATTTATATATATATGTATGCAAAATACCAACTGGAACATTTCAAAGTGATTGATTGAACATTTATGTCGGCCTTAACAAAATGACACAAATAATGCTTAATTTCACCTTAAAAGTTGGTATTTTGCATATATATATATACAGTCAGGTCCGGAAATATTTGGACAGTGACACAATTTTCATAATTGTGTCCCTGTACGCTACCACACAGATATTGAAATGAAATAATTGAGATGCAATTGAAGTGCAGAATTTCAGCTTTCATTTGAGAGTATTTACAGCAAAATTGGAGGAAGGGTTTAGGAAATGCAACAATTTTCATACATAGACCGCTCATTTCAAGGGACCTAAAGTAATTGGACAATTAACTCAAAGCGTTCTCATGAGCAGGTTTGGGCTATTCCCTCGTTATTTCATCATCAATTAAGCAGGCAAAAGGCCTGGAGTTGACTTCATGTGTGGCATTGTCATTTGGAAGTGTTTGCTGCGAATCCACAACATGCGGTCAAAGGAGCTCTCAATGCAAGTGAAACAGGCCATCCTCAGGCTGAGAAAAAAGAAGAAATCCATCAGAGAGATAGCAGAAACATTACGAGTGGCCAAATCAACAGTTTGGTACATTCTGAGAAAAAAGGAACGCACTGGTGAGCTCGGCAACCCAAAAAGGCCCAGACGTCCACGGAAGACAACAGCGGTTGATGACCGCAGGATCGTTTCAATGGTAAAGAAGAACCCCTTCACAACATCTAATGAGGTGAGACAGACTCTCCAGGAAGTTGGCGTATCATTATCCAAGTCTACCATAAAGAGAAGACTTCACAAGAGCAAATACAGAGGGTTCACAACAAGGTGCAAACCATTCATAAGCCTCAAGAATAGAAAGGCCAGATTAGAGTTTGCCAAAACACATCTAAAAAAGCCAGCCCAGTTCTGGAACAGTATTCTTTGGACAGATGAAACTAAGATCAACCTGTACCAGAATGATGGGAAGAGAAAAGTATGGAGAAGGCTTGGAACGGCTCATGAACCGAAGCACACCACATCACCTGTAAAACATGGTGGAGGCAGTGTGATGGCTTGGGCATGCATGGCTTTTAATGGCACTGGGTCATCAGTGTTTACTGATGATGTGACAGCAGACGGAAGCAGCCTCATGAATTCTGAAGTCTATAGGAACATTCTGTCTGCTCACATTCAGCCAAATTCAGCAAAGTTGATTGGACGGCGCTTCACCATGCAGATGGACAATGACCCAAAACATACTGCGAAAGCAACCCAGGAGTTTTACAAGGCAAAGAAGTGGAATATTCTACAATGGCCGAGTCAATCCGATCGAGAATGCATTCCACTTGCTTAAGACAAAACTTAAGGCAGAAAGACCTGCAAACAAACAACAACTGAAGACAGCTGCAGTCAAGGCCTGGGAAAGCATCACAAAGGAGGAAACCCGGCGTTTGGTGATGTCCATGGGTTCCAGACTTCAGGCAGTCATCGCCTGCAAAGGATTCTCAACAAAGTATTAAGAATGAACATTTTATTTATGATTATATTCATTTGTCCAATTACTTTAGGTCCTTTAAAATGAGGGGATTATGTTTGAAAATTGTTGCAATTCCTAAACCCTTCCTTCAATTTTGTTGTGAATACCCTCAAATTAAAGCTGGAATTCTGCACTTCAATTGCATCTCGATTATTTCATTTCAAATCCATTGTGGTAGCGTACAGAACCAAAATTATGAAAATTGTGTCACTGTCCAAATATTTCCGGACCTGACTGTATATATATATATATATATACATATACATAAAAAACTGAGCCTCCACTATATCCTTGCTCTGACTCTAGACTATAGATCCAGACACTTAATTTCCTCATCTTTGATTTCCTTCTTACAAAAAAACTAAGGGGAAATGGTCCAATGACCAACGGCCGCCATTTTGATATGCAAATGAGAGTCAAAAACTCAAAATTTCGCTTGGGAACCATTTTTTTTGGATGCAGCACCCTTGAAATAAATAAAGTAGGCCGGTTCCCGACTTGTACCCATAAATGCTCCTCACTTTCACTTTTTGGACAATTCCGTCTAGACTAAGTCTCCATGTTTTCTTCCTCCTCAGGTCTGTTTGCAGACAGCAGCCTGGAGGTCCTGCAGAAGGAGCTGGCGTGGGAGTGCGACTATAAGAGGGAAGCAGAGTGTGCCAAGAGGTTCAGGTAGGTTTATGTGGCGTATTGAACCATAAAACCTGGTACTGAAGCCCACTAATGAGCCGTTACACGTCATTTAACTGCACAGGATAGAAACCACAAGGATCAGGCCATAAAGGTTCAGGATGGTTCTCTGTAATCACCAGACCTTCACTAAATGATCACTAGACTGGATATAGATGGCTCTTCTTTGATTTTATTATTATTATAAATGGTAAATGGACTGCACTACTTTTATCCAAAGCGCTTTACACGACACACTACACACGCTATTACACTATTACACTATTACACTACACACTACGCTCATTCACCCGTTCACACACACACTCATACTGGTGTTAGAGGCTACCAGGGCACACTGGTGCCACCTGCCACCACTGGGAATTCATTCACACACTGATGAACGCAGCATTGGTGGGACATGTTGGGGTTCAGTATCTTGCTGAAGGACACTTGGACATGTAGCTGCCATGGTCAGGGATGGAACCACCAACCTTCCAATCAGTGGGTGACCACTCTACCAATTAATGTCGTCTTCTCCTTTTTTTTTTTTTAAACTTCTCTTTATTGTTTTTCTTTCGTTCACATACAAAAATAAAGAATGTACATGTTCATTCATGCTTAAAATCAACACGAAAGAACAGAATGATAGTAGAAAAATAAAAGCAATAAAATACATTTAAAAAACCCACCAAAAACAAAACAAAACAAAACAAAAAAAAAACCTAGGTGGAGTCAAATCAAATATCAAAACAAAAATAAGGTTTACAAATAAAATAGATTTAAATATTATAATGCAATCTTTTCCTTTTTTTAGTGATGTGAATCAGCATATCGGCCCCATGATGCGATTTTACCCCAATACTTCACGACACAATGTTATTGGGACTTTTAGCATTTTGCGACATGGTGAATATTGTGATACAATATATTGCGGTTTAACTGCATTTTGTGTCCATGTTAATCTAGAATGTTAAGTCAATTTTAACCTTTTTTATTTGCATTTTTTAGATTAATTTTGGTATCATACATATTCAACATGTTCTGTAAATGCAAAAACTCTTTTTTTATTTTTTATTTCTTGGCCTCCAGGTCCATGCTGGAGGGAGATGACTATTTCCATGTCCCTGAGGTGATTGATGAGCTGTCGGGCCGCAGGGTGCTGGCCATGGAGCTGGTCCAAGGAGTCCCACTGGACCGCTGCGTAGAACTGGACCAGGACACCAGGAACCAGGTCTGGTAGACTCACATGGATCCCATAGTTGAACTGGAAACGGGAGAGTCAGAGAGTTTGATTAATTCTTAGAACATTTGAGATATAACAGAAGTTACGTATGACTAGTGGAATTATAATAAGGTGGATGGCTGCCTGGAGAAAAAGTAGGTGTTTTTGATGGACAAAGTGGCCAGTTGGACATAATAAACATACGATATTACATTAATAAATGAATGGATAAATAAAGCTGTAATTACTGTAACCCTTTGAAACCGACCATATCCCTCTGAAAGGTATGATTTATTTCAAAGATCACCAAAGATTCACTATTTATCATAGAAAGAAACTGTAAAAACAGGCGTTACCGTCAAAATCTGATCTTTCTGATGGTCCTTGAATGGATCATAGGTTACAGAAGTGTCTGGGAGAAAAAGTGACCAAAATGAAGCTTAAAAGTGTGATATTTCTGTCAAAACCACTTAATTCCACGTGTCTCGTTTAAATGTTGCCTCCTGTCTCCAGATCTGCTTCAGGATCCTCCAGCTGTGTCTCAGGGAACTGTTTGAGTTCAGGTTCATGCAGACGGATCCAAACTGGGCCAACTTCTTCTACAACTCAGACACCAACAAGGTGAGGAGGTGTAGGAGGGACGTTAATGTATGAAAACATGCATACATGGGCAAAATAAAAGATGTATATACAGTACTATACAAAAGCCTGTTTTGATAATGGACACTTTTATTTTGAAAGGACGAAAAGAGACTCAAGTGAGATCAAACTGTAAAGATAACGTTGAGGAGTTCAATGTTTCATGTTTTAGCCTCCAAAGAGACATGAGGTTATTTGTCACAGTAATCTTCATATTTAAATGTGTTTTGTGTTTAAATAAGTTTTGGATCAAATTAAACTCAGTAATTCATGCTAGCAAGGTTTGATACAGTAAGCTAGTTTTGCTCAAATTAATGATGATGCCATTTTTGATTGCATAATGTAATTGTACCAAAAAACTCTTATTCTAAGCAGCAGATAATAAACACTCTGGTCTTCTCTCAGGTGGTTCTGTTGGACTTCGGAGCGTGCCGAGGCTACCCAGCATCCTTCACTGACGACTACATCCAGGTAAGATCAATCTGACATTACAAGACACCAGTGGTGGAAGAAGTATCCAGATCCTTTACTGCAGTAAAAGTACTAATACACACTGTTAAATTACTCCACTACAGTAAAAGTCCTGCATTCAAAACTTACTGAAGTAAAAGTACAAAAGTTTCAGCATTGAAATGTACTTAAAGTATCAAAAGTAAAAGTACTCGTTATACAGAATGGACCCACTCAGATTGTTTAATATATTCTAAATATATTATAAGATTTTTTGTATTGATGCTTTTATGTAAGCAGTGTTTTAATTTTGCAAAGATAAGAGAGAACTTTATTAATCCCGAAGGAAAATCTGGTTCTATATTGCTCCAAGTTACAAAAACAATTACAAAAACAACCAAAATCTAGGATAATATAAGAAAAATAAAGAACAAAATAGGTAACAACGATATATAATACAAACATGAATATAAATATAACAATATAAAAATAAAGAATAAACTGTCAGAGGAGTAAAGTGGACATGGCATGTAATAAATACAGATATATTGACCATGATAATGAACATAATGTAGTCAGTGGTGATAAATGGTATTACATGATGTCATCAGTCAGTCCGATGTGTTCGTTATCTTTAATTACTTAATATACTGTTATAAGATTCAATTTTTAAAAAAGTCTAATCTCTTTAAATTGATCATGTTTGATGTTAAATCTCGACCTGTAAAGTAACTAAAGCTGTCAGCTAGATGTAGTGGAGTAGAAGTATAAAGTTACATACAATGGAAATACTCAAGTAAAGTACAAGTACCTCAAAATTGTACTTAAGTACAGTACTTGAGTAAATGTACTTAGTTATTTTCCACCACTGCAAGAATCAGCGGATCACATAACAAGATTTATGCAACAAGATTTCGGTGAATAATTAAGCATGAGAGTCTGAATCTGAAGTCCAATCCACTTTATTTCTATAGCACAATTTTAGCAAACACAAGGTTTCCAAAGTGCTGCACAAACAATAAATACATAACACAATACAAAGAGATGTAGTAAACAATAGATCAGTAAGATGCAATAAGATAAAATAAATTAAAAATGGGATAAAAATAAATAAAATAAAATGTAAAATGTACTGCCTGCACAAAATAAAATATGCATGAATACAATAAAAACATAAAATCATAAAATCAAGTAAAACGATCACGCAAAACCAATGTATTTACCACATCCATGTGATCATGTTGTGTGTGTTGTGTTCAGGTTGTGTACGCGGCCTCGGTGGGGGATCGAGACACGGTTCTTTCCAAATCCAGGACGCTGAAGTTCCTGACAGGCTTCGAGACCAAGGTGAGGTATTCTGGTCTGTTGTGCTCATTTATTGTTGATATGGTTTTCCCTCCAGCTTCCCTCTTCTTCATCCTATAAATATGTTTTGTATGTTTGTAAAGAGTGTGGTGTGTTTCCAGCCCTGAAGAATTGTGAGGAATTATATCTCAGAGTTAGTTTTTCAACTCTGATCATGAAATGAGCCATGAAATATGATTTTTTCCAATTATTCTGACACCACATGAATGCAGCACAAAAGCCTTTCTTAACCCTGTTTTTTTGGGTCTCCACATGCTCTCTGCTCTGTGTAAACAGCCCCTGATATCTAGACATTTTCCATGGTTTTCTTGATAATAACCAAAATCATTATCAAGAAAACCATGGAAAATGTCTAGATATCAGCTCTTAAATCAAACTCTTTGTTGTTATCATTATATTTGTCCAAACAAATGTACCTTTGAAGAAAACAATGATCTAATATTTTTTTCTTATATTTTTTTCCATGACTGTATATGAAGCACCTTCTGCAAGAAAACTTTGCAACTTACTTTGCAAGTTATTCCGGGCCTCTGATTTTCCTTCATGTCTTTTGTACTTTTTTGCCAGTATTGATGTGAAATGGGTCTTAAATTGTATTCATTATGCTCTTAAAAAGTCTTTTAAAAGTCTTAATGTGACTTGTTGAGAGCTGCAGACCCTGTTTACAGCTCCTAGCTCCTATATTAGCTCCTTATTGCCTCCTGAGGTCAGAGAGCTGTTATAACTCTCTCCTGCTCCCTCCAGGCGTTCGAGGAGGCCCACGTGGACGCGGTGATGATCCTTGGCGAGGCCTTTGCGTCCGCCGAGCCGTTTGACTTCGGCACCCAGAGCACCACGCAGCGCGTCCAGAGCCTGGTGCCCGTCATGCTGCGCCACCGCCTCACCCCGCCCCCCGAGGAGTCCTACTCCCTGCACCGCAAGATGGCCGGCTCCTTCCTCATCTGCTCCAAGCTCAACGCCAGAATATCATGCAGGGACATGTTCCTGGACGTCTACAACCACTACGACCAGAGGAGACGGGCCGAGCAGGCTGCTTAGACCCTCAGGGACCCTCAGAGACCAGGTCTCTGCTTAGACCCTCTGGGACCAGGTCTCTGCCCACAGATACTGTCTATACGTCTTCAGAGTGGGCTGGTCAGGAAATAGTCTAGACGGATTTCAGAATAAAGGCCTCCTATAAGAAGTGAGGAGCATTTATGGGTACAAGTCAGGAACCGGCCTACCTTACATATCTCAAGGGTGCTGAGTCCAAAAAAAATGGTTCCCAAGCTAAATTTTGAGTTTTTGACCTTCTAATTTGTATATCAAAATGGCGACCAAATTGCCCATCTTGCTCAGTCGTTGGACCATTTCCCCTTAGTTTTTTTGTAAGTAGGCAATCAAGATGAGGAAATTAAGTTTCTGGATCTATAGTCTAGAGTCAGAGCAAGAATATAGTGGAGGCTCAGTGTCTTTTTATGTATATATATATATATATATATATATATATATATATATATATATATATATATATATATATATATATATATATATATATATATATATATATATATATATATATATATATATATATATATATGCAAAATACCACCTGGAACATTTAAAAGTGATATTGATTGAATATTTATGTCGGCCTTAAAAAATGACACAAATAATGCTTAATTTCACCTTAAAAGTTGGTATTTTGTATATATATATATATATATACATAAAAAAGACACTGAGCCTCTACTATATTCTGAGCAAGATGGGCAATTTGGCGGCCATTTTGATATGCAAATTAGAAGGTCAAAAACTCAAAATTTCGCTTGGGAACCATTTTTTTTTTTATTCAGCACCCTTGAAATAAGTAAAGTAGGCCGGTTCCTGACTTGTACCCATAAATGCTCCTCACTTTCACTTTTTGGACGATTCCGTCTAGACTAAAGGGAAGAACAGCTGGAGAGAGACGGAGGATCAATAAAACCTCAGACTTAACACCAGGCAGGTCCAGACTAGTCCAGCTGCAGGTTTCTCTCCAACCACAACTGATCAGTGGAATCAGGTGTGTTCTGATTGGTTGGATCATACAGGTACATCTCAATACATTAGATGGAGAAGTCCATTTCCAGCAGTTCAAGTCAAACAACCAACCAAGTATTGAGACATATAGATGGACATACTTTTAGAGGACAACATTTCCATATTAAACATACTTTTAAAAAGTGGTATTTTTTTGAGACCTTGAATTTTAGGTCTTCATTAAATGTAAGCCATAATCATTATAGTGCTTTACAAATAAAGCTTAGTTATAATTAGAAGAAATTAAATAAATGAAGACATGAAATGTTTCATTCTGTGTGTAATGGATCTACACTACTGGTCAAAAGTTTTAGAACACACCAACTTTTCCAGAATTTAATTGAAAATGATGCAGTTTAATGTCTCAGTGTACTCTGAAATTAATGCACATTTGCAACATTTAAAATTCTTTATTGAGCATGATAGTGTTTTGAAAGTAAAAAAAAGATTCAAAATCACATTTTATGTTGGACTAAAGGACTAAAAAAAGACACAAAGACCAACGAAAGACACAAAATGACAAAAAAAAGACACAAAATGACAAAAAAAGACACCAAAAGACACAAAATGACTAAAAAAAAGAAACAAAATGACCAAAAAAAGACACAAAATGACCAAAAAAAGACACAAAATGACTTACAAAGACATGAAAAGAATTCAAAAATGGACAAAATAGCCCAAGACTCCATAGAGTTAAGTTGTTAACCCATTTCTTGTTCCCTGAAAAAGGCCTACTTGTATAATTCTGAAATGTACATTATTTTCCAGTTTTGGTTAAGCTTACCTTTTTTTATTTACCTCTGGCAGTTCACCACTTACCTTTGGACCCTTTCAAGCTGTTCATTTGACTTGAACTGCTTGAATTTCAATAAAAAACTGGAAAAATTGGGGTGTTCTAAAACTTTTGACCGGTAGTGTATATAATGTATTATTTCCACTTTTTGAATTGAATTACTGACATAAATAAACTGTTCTATCCTATTCTAATGTATTGAGATGCACCTGTACATCTGCAGCAGCAGCTTGGACCTGCTGGATGGTTTGGACATGTCTGCTTTACACAATGTCAACTTGACATAACTGACTATGTGCTCTAATCCCAAACATCCCTCTGACCACCAGGCTTCATGAAGCTTCACCTTTATTTACAGACAAACATAAACACAGTGAGGGAAATAATTATTTGATCTCCTGCTGATTTTTGTGATTTTTGCAAAATTGCTCCCACTGACAACTAAATTAACAGTCTATACATTTAATGTTAGGTTTATTTTAACAGTGAGAGAAAAAAATATCCTGAAAATCACATTATATAAAAGTTATGAATTTATTTGCATTTCATTGAGTGAAATAAGTATTTGATCCCCTAAATAAACACGACATAGTGCTTGGTGCTGGTTGTTAGGTGGTCAAATACATACAGTAAAGGAAAACATTATTAGACCAGCCTTTTTATTCAGTGTCTTGTTCATTTTAATGCCTGGTTCAACTAAAGGTCCATTTGTTTGGACAAATATAATGATAACAACAAAAATAGCTCATAAGAGTTTAATTTAAGAGCTGATATCTAGACATTTAACTTGGTTTTCTGGATAATAACCAAAATAATTCTAAAGAAAACCATGGAAAATGTCAAGATATCAGCTCTTAAATTAAACTCTTTGTTGTTATTATTATATTTGTCCAAACAAATGTACCTTTAGTTGTACCAGGCATTAAAATGAACAATAAACTGAAGAAAACAATGGTCTAATATTTTTTTTCCATGACTGTATTTCACTCAATCAAATGCAAATGAATTCATAACTTTTATGTGATTTTCTGGATTTTTAAAAAAAATATTCCATTATTATATACCATTAAAATTATAGACCTGGATAGTTATTTATTTGTTAGTGGGAAAAATTTAGCAAAAAATCACAAAATCGGCAAGGGATGAAATCCTTATTCCCCTGACTGTCCTTGAACTGTAACTGTATATATAATAATATGTGGTGATGGTTGTGCCATAACGTATATAAACTGAAGCCCAAAGGTTATATTACTGATTAAATCTGTATATTGATTGAAGAGAGGAATATTTAATTCACTGTGTGTTTGATCATTTCAGCCTGATGCTTTCATCTCTGTCAATGCTGCTGTAAATATAAGCAGCTTCTTATAATTAAAGATGTAAACTTTCTCTACTGACTAAAACAAATTAATTGTGACTCCTACTCACTGAGGAATACATGATCCGCATTAGGCCTGTCACCATAATTACTATATTGACTTATCGTTCAATATATAAAAATTGACGCGATGGACTCAATATATTGACTTTTTGTACTTTTTTTGTGTTGTGTTTAAAGTTCTGCTGCAAATGTTTCACAGGCAGGACGAATTGGCGAAAAAAAACCCCTATATTTCCCAAGCAGCCATTCCAGCTGTTTAAATAATATTAAATAATATAATAAGGTTTATCTCAGTGCAGTTTTTTTGTTAACAGAGCCTGAAAGTCTATTTTATTTGTTTTGGTTGTAGTTCATTTATTAGGGCCTCGGGGCAATCTCCCCAGCTACTGGTCCCATCCAGCAATATCTGATGGGACCAGTGCTGCACTACTGTTATACTGTGGATTTCTTCTTCTTCCTCTTCCGGACGCAATTTCGTCCCGCTACTAGTCCTACAACTTGAAGAGTTGCAGGACAAATTATATATCAAAACGTGCGGTTTGATCGGGATCGGTGTGCTATTACTTTTCTCTACAGAATACGAATTTTTCGCGACGTAAGTCCAAAATTTTGCATTGAAATGAATGGGACGGCTGAGAAAAAATGAGGGAAAAAGAACATTAATTGGAGATTTTTAAACGTCTACTTCTCCGGCATAATTTCACCTAGAGACTCCATTTAAACTTTAAACAGTAGACACAAGTCTTGTGTATCGGTGTATTAATCCACGTTTCGATAGGTCATATAGTTTTTTATCAATCCCTGTTCAATGACCATGATCATTTTTGGAGAAATTCTGAGATTATAATGGGTGTGTATTGCACGGAATGTTCGTGTCACAGTGTGTGACATCATCGCCAGAGTGTAGAGGGAGAGGTAAAACTGTCAAAAAATAAATTTTAAAACTGCGCTCCAGGCCGCAAATTCCACTCTACAGAAATAATTTATACATAGAAACGTAGGAAAATTAGTCTTCTCCCTCACAATCCTCTGGTAAAGCTGTCAGAGTTATAGTTTGGGCGTAGGACGCACAGATGATCCACCAACACCACCAACAGCCTCATTGGCTCCCATATTAAAAACGCAGGAAGATTTCTGAAAAAGGGAGATGGAACAGTTTTTTTAGATCGCTCTGACGAAGCTATTTTTTTTTAATTTTTCTGAAAAAAAACATATGTAGACGTTCAGGAAGAACTCAGGATGCTCAAAGTGAAGTCGGATCAATGATAGGTATTATGGTTTTGCCAAAAATGCTTTCTGTTGGAGGACAGAAATTCCAGTCCAACTCTGGACCTCTGTCCACCTCTGGCTGCTGTCACTGGAACAGGTGGCAGTTAATTCTGTTGATTGCCTTTGATCTTTGATGTGATTACAGTTACAAATACACACACACACACACACACACACACACACACACACACATGCGCCTAAGCACGCACACTCCTCACACATGCATACACATGCTTCAAACACACACACAGGTAACTTTATGCGATTTTCACTACAGACACACACACACACACACACACACACACACACACACATTTTGAGGTTAAAGGGCATAGTTTTAAATCTCTTAAGAATCTCATCATAGTGTACACACACCGGCAGCAGCCCCCGTGGCCCTTTCAAAATTTCCCCAGAGGAAATTTTCTAGTTATTATTATTACTATTATTATATATTTATATATTATATATCATATTATTTTATTTATAATTATTTTATTTTATATTGTTACTATTTATTTAATATTACATATTATATACTATATACTGTACTATTATTACAATTATATACCGTCCAGTCACCATAGCATTGTTGCCATCATATCATCAGTATAATTACCATCATCTGCCAACCATCCTACCAACTGATGTTCTTTTTTAACTTCTTAAGTGTCCTTGTTCTATTCTGTGTTTTTTTCTATTGTTTTTATTTATGCTACCTCACTATCTTATTCTATTGTATTTTATTGTACTTGAATACCGGACTGCTGTGACAACCGAATGTTGGTACTTTTGTTACTAGGTGTTCATTTCCTCAGAAGAAGACTCTTTGCTCGGTAAATGAAAGTTAAAGAAACGAAACCTACCTGTCGGTTACCTGCATCCCGGACGTTTCCTCACCTGCCGCACAAGTTCCTACATGCGAGCAGGTGCTTGACTCCTAACGAACAAAACTCATTTCAGAAAAAAAGGACTTTTAACTAGTTTTTTTAAATTATTATTATTTTTTAAAGAAAATTAATTTACAGTAGACAATAAGTTGTCATCATGAACAGTCTGAACCAGCAGTATGAGGAGAAGGTGCGTCCCTGCATTGACCTCATTGACTCTCTCCGCTCTCTGGGAGTAGAGAAGGACCTGGCGCTGCCTGCTATAGCCGTCATTGGAGACCAAAGCTCGGGGAAGAGCTCCGTGCTGGAGGCGCTGTCAGGGGTGGCTCTGCCGAGAGGAAGCGGTAAGCTACAGTCACTGAGACTATCAATTCAATTCAATTCAATTCAATTCAGTTGGCTTCATTGGCATGACATAACAATGTATATATTGCCAAAGCAAGCATCAGAAAAAAAGATAACAAGATAAGGAAAGCAATATTTACAATAAATTACTATAATTCTGTTATTCATTTTAAAAGAAAAGAAAAACTAATAACAATAAAAGAAAGCAATATTTACAATCATTGAATTACAATCAACATATAATTTATACAATCTAACTGTCCCAGCAAAAAAAGAAGAAAAAATAAAATAAAAATCTTCAGTTCTAAAATCTATCAGCTAACTCTAGAATGGCTACAATGACAGATGGACAACATTTAAGGTTGTGTGTTGCCTAACTTTACACAAGTTGCTTTAACTTTACACAAAATCAAAAACACAAAACAGCAAAAATACAATTTAAAAAAATAAAAGAACATTTATTAGAGTAAACAGTCAGTCAGTATGGCATTATGTAAAGCTACAGTCATTAAGGCAAGTCTGTTTTTATAATGCAAGTTTTCATTTCTGTGAGCACAACTCCATTATCAACTAGAAGCCGGGAGGAGGCGTGGACATGACGTCACTATGCCAACCACAAGAAAACTCTTTAGGCAGCAACAATGCCACAAGGCTTATTAAACAATAGGCGTTATTATTAAATAATAAGAAAGAGAGGGCAGGGTTCGCTCACTGCTCACCAACATCAAACGTATTTATTCATCCCGCCCCGTCAGATACTGACGCTGTGACTGACCTCAGCCTGTGAAAGTAAGAAATTACTTGTACATAATGATGGAAAATCATACATACAGATTCTTAATACATTTTCATTTTCATCATTATTATATTTTATTTAATATTAATAATTAAGTCTTTCTTCTGTTTTTCCTTGTCATTTCTGTCTTAATATTCAATAGTAGGCTAATATTAACAGTAAACATATTTACTTTTAGAATGTTTCTCTTTTGTTTGGCCTATTTATTCATTAGGCCTACATTCAGTGTCTTCTGTCATAAAAGATGTATATAATAAGACATATATTAAATCTTGGATAGGTATACAAGTATTCCAGAACACACTTTAAAGATGTTGTATCCCACTTTGATAAATACAGGCATTGTGACAAGATGTCCTCTGGAACTGAAGATGAAGAGAATGAAAGAAGGAGAGGAGTGGTATGGAAAGATCAGCTACCAGGGCCATGAGGAAGAGATAGAGGACCCTGCAGATGTGGAGGAGGAAATTAGAAAAGGTACAGTATACTACATTCTTAACCCTATAAAGCCTGAACCATGAAACAATTACCAGAAAATTCTATTTATGTTTATTGAACCTGCTAACCAAAAAAAAAAAAAAAAAAAAAAAATCAATATCAATTTGCATGTATGAATTCTAATTTGCATCATATTTGATACACCGGGTCTTTTCGTGCAACCTTAAAATATTTTCAACCAATTAAACTTTGACTTTCCTTTTAAAATTTTTCTCAAACATACAAAATATTTTTTTTCCAAATAAGACAACATCATACATCTGCTGATATGAAGTTTTCATGCTGCAATGATGGATCCACCAGTGGAACCAGCAAATTATTTGGGCTAAATCTGGTGTTTATATATTTTTTCCTTCAACACATGTCTAATCAGGTTTTTCAAGAAAAAAAAAAGTCACACTGATGATTTAGAGGTCTCAAAAACTTGTGTATCAAATATTATACACTTGGCTTTATAGGGTTAAATGTCACTATAAAAAGCCAACATTGATGGAGCGTCTGAATGTTTTAGGTTTCAGTGATCAGTACTTCATCCTGTAATCATCAAGCATCATGTCCTCTCTCTCCAGCTCAGAATGAAATAGCTGGGGTTGGCGTGGGCATCAGTGAAGACCTCATCAGTCTGGAGATCGGTTCTCCTGATGTTCCAGACCTGACCCTCATTGACCTGCCTGGCATCGCCAGAGTGGCTGTAAAGGGACAACCAGAGAACATTGGAGAGCAGGTAGTGTAATGTCCATGAAACACATGTAACTAAAGACTTCCGCTGGCTGATAGTACGCAGAGATTATGACATTTTTTTAAAATTGTGTCAGCTGATTAACCGACGTGTCTTTGCGGATGTAAGTTTATGGCAAAAAGTCTTTTTGGGCTTCATGGCATCATGTGACGGTACCAGAAGATGTAGCATGATTGCTTTCTTGAATTTGTAAAATTAAAGAAATCCTTATTATTTGTCTCAAACATATCATTGCAATCACGTGAAATGCTACCTCAGAACTCAACGAAAAATATTATTATATTATTAAACTGGGACCACGACAGATCAGCATTTAATATCCAGGAACTCAAGTGATAGAAACCAACTCTGAGTACCCCTTAATACTTTCAGATAAAGAGACTGATCCAGAAGTTCATCAATAGACAAGAAACCATCAGCTTGGTGGTTGTTCCATGCAACGTGGACATAGCAACCACTGAGGCTCTGAAGATGGCTCAGGAGGTGGATCCTGATGGAGAGAGGACTCTGGGTAATAGAGCTGATTCTAGAGAAGGACAACTTAAGTAAGTTACTTGACTTTTAGAGAGTTTACTGTCTGTTTGCCCCTCTCTCTTTCTCAGGTATCTTGACCAAGCCTGACCTGGTGGACAGGGGCACAGAAGAGACAGCTGTTGAGATTGTCCATAACGAGGTCATCCCGCTGAAGAAGGGCTACATGATGGTCAGGTGCAGGGGTCAGAAGGAGATCACAGAGAAGGTGTCTCTTACTGAAGCGATGGAAAGAGAGAAAGCCTTCTTCAGGGATCACGCATTTTTCCAGTAAGTTCATTCCTTTCGGGCAAATTTTTTGTTGACCTACCACTGCTGTGATTAGCATTTTTACTTAGAATATGACTTTATATTCTTCCTGTAGCACTCTCTACAATGAAGGCCATGCAACAGTTCCAAAACTGGCTGAAAAACTCACACTGGAGCTGGTGCATCATATTGAGGTGAATTCTTACCCTGTAAAATGAATAGATAACAATGTGGTACTCTGCTTGCGTTAGGTATTAAAATTTGGCATATGTGTGCTTTTCAGACTTCTTTGCCTCGACTGGGAGAGCAGATAGAGGAGAAACTAGCTCAGACTCAGGCAGAGTTGGAGAAATATGGCAGTGGACCTCCATCTGACGCAGCAGAGAGACTTTTCTTCCTCATCGATGTGAGCTCCCTTTCCCCATAACATTGATCTTGCTACAAAGACAAATGTTCACCACCATGTGTGAAATGTCTTTGTCCTGTGTGTGTTGCAGAAAGTGACAGCATTCACTCAGGATGCCATCAGTCTGACTACAGGAGAGGAACTCAGGTGTGGAGACAAGCTCAATGTCTTCTCTACACTCAGAAGAGAGTTTGGGAAGTGGAACGCCCACCTGGACCGATCAGGAGAAAAGTGTGAGTATCATTTTGTTTTGGTCTTCAGCTGTCCATCAGCATGACTCTCAAATATATGTTTGTGTATTACAGTTAACAGTAGGATTGAGGAGGAGGTGGAGGACTACGAGGAGAAGTACCGTGGAAGAGAACTGCCGGGCTTCATCAACTACAAGACCTTTGAGGTGATGGTGAAGGAGCAGATCAGACAGCTGGAAGAACCAGCTGTCAAGAAACTTAAAGATATAGGAGGTAAATGATTTAATACATAACTTATTCATCTAATAGCATATTAAGTGTCAGTAATCAGCAATGCAATTTGCACCAAGGTTTGTTGCCTTAACCTTACCAGACTGAGATCTATGATTTAAAGAATATTAAAAGTAAGTTTAATAGCCTAATAATAAGGTTTTATGCCCTTAGCATTCCACCCGCTTCTGTTCGGGCCAGGGGGTATTTGGGGGGAGATAGCAGGTCAACAGTAAATGCCACATAGAAATTGTGTACACCATCTCAAAGTTAGGGACCTGAAGATTAATTTGAGATTCAGGTCAGGACTGTGTGTCATGTTGTTCTATTCATAAAACTTTAACAGAATTGTAAATAGGGTGAATTGTGAAAGTGTATAAAGGCTTAGAGCATTATGATAAAGAGTATATAAAGGCCAGTCCTATGCTCATTATGGTACACAGATTTTGTGTTAAATTTGACCATGTTTACATCATAAAAATCAAATGGATTTAAAAAGCAAGAATTGCATTTTTCAGCATTTGGATGGCAAAAATTCTGTTCCTGAAACTTCTGAGAAAACCCCTTATTTTGAGTATACCAGAAAGCCATACATCCTTTGAATGCCAGAGGTCTCTAGTCTCTAGTAGTCAAGGGGTGTCACTACAACAAACTGGCTATAATAAGGACCTACATCATCACACATGAATAAAGCTGGCGTCATTGAATTCACTGTGATATGTTTTTCCAGTAATACCCAATTTATGCAATTCTAAGACTGTTTAGAGGCAGTTTGTAGAAATATTCAAATACAATAGGCAGATAGGCCATACATCATGTGGGGTTAGCCTAAAGTGTCCCAGAGGACCCATTGTTTTCTTACCATTTAGCCACAAGTGTATTGCTCAGTGAAAGTATCTTCTTTTATTTCCATTTCTTCCAGATGCTGTTAGGAAGGTGTTCATACAGCTGGCGTGCAGTAGCTTCATTGGATTTCCTAACCTCATCAAAGCAGCCAAGGTAGACTCCCTCTGTGAGTCTCTCAAAGTTTAAATTGGATCATTTTTGGCAGTGTTTGGACTGATATGTAACATTTTTTCTAGGCAAAGATTGAAACCATTAAGCAGCAAAAAGACTCCACTGCTGAATCCATGCTGAGAACCCAGTTCAAGATGGAGATGATTGTTTACTCCCAGGACAGGACCTACAGCAGCAGTTTGAGTGAGATCAAGAGAGAGGAGGAGGATGAGCAGAGTGAGGAGGAAGACACATGGAAACACCCTGCAGTACGGAGCATTGTGTACAGCAGGGATAATTATGCAACACTCCAGGAGCTGATGCTGCACCTGAAATCGTATTACAAAGTAAGTTTCAATGTACCATGACAACAATTATAGCAAGGTTCGTGTCCTCATTCTATCAGTGTTTCAAACTTTTCTTACTTTTTCCTCCTACAGATTGCCAGCCAGCGTCTGGCTGACCAGATCCCACTGGTGATCCGCTACCAGATGTTGCAGGAGTCTGCCGCCCAGCTGCAGAGGGAGATGCTGCAGATGCTTCAGGATAAAGAGAATATGGAGTTCTTGCTGAAGGAGGATTGTGACATCGGCACCCAGAGGACTGGTTTGCAGAGTCGCCTTAAACGCCTCATGAAGGCCCGTGCATACCTGGTGGAGTTCTAGAGGGGTTCAAGGCCTAACAGCATGAGTCAATGCAGCACAAGAGGAGTCATTAGGGCCTAGTGCTTCACTCTACTGTTATACTGTGGATTTCTTCTTCTTCCTCTTCCGGACGCAATTTCGTCCCGCTACTAGTCCTACAACTTGAAGAGTTGCAGGACAAATTATATATCAAAACGTGCGGTTTGATCGGGATCGGTGTGCTATTACTTTTCTCTACAGAATACGATTTTTTTGCTCCGTAAGTCGCGAAAAACGGACCAAAATTTTGCATTGAAGTGAATGGGACGGCCGACAAAAAATGAGCGAAAAAGAACAATAATTGGAGATTTTTAAACGTCTACTTCTCCGGCATAATTTAACCTAGAGACTCCATTTAAACTTTAAACAGTAGACACAAGTCTTGTGTATTGGTGTATTAATTTGCATTTCGATAGGTCATATAGTTTTTTATCAATCCCTGTTCAATGACCATGATCATTTTTGGAGAAATTCTGAGATTATAATGGGTGTGTATTGCACGGAATGTTCGTGTCACAGTGTGTGACATCATCACCAGAGTGTAGAGGGAGAGAAAAAACTGTCAAAAAATAAATTTGAAAACTGCGCTCCAGGCCGCAAATTCCACTCTACAGAAATAATTTATACATAGAAACGTAGGAAAATTAGTCTTCTCCCTCACAATCCTCTGGTAAAGCTGTCAGAGTTATAGTTTGGGCGTAATATGCAGAGATGATCCACCAACACCACCAACAGCCTCATTGGCTCCCATATTAAAAATGCAGGAAGATTTCGGAAAAAGGGAGATGTAACAGTTTTTGTAGATCGCTCTAACAAAGCTATTTTTTCATTTTTCTTAAAAAAAAAACATATGTAGACGTTCAGGAAGAACTCAGGACGCTCAAAGTGAAGTCGGATCAATGATAGGTATTATGGTTTTGCCAAAAATGCTTTCTGTTCGAGGCCAGAAATTCCAGTCTGTCCACCTCTGGCTGCTGTCACTCTTTCATTAACAGGTGTCAGTTAATTCTGTTGATTGCTTTGATCTTTGATGTGATTACAGTTACAGATACACACACACATGCGCGTAATCATGCACACTCCTCACACATTCATACACATGCTTCAAACACACACACAGGTAACTTTATGCGATTTTCGCTACACACACACACACACACACACACACACACACATTTTGAGGTTAAAGGGCATAGTTTGAAATCTCTGAAGAATCTCATCATAGTGTACACATACCGGCAGTAGCCCCCGTGGCCCTTTCAGAATTTCCCCAGAGGAAATTTTCTAGTTTTATTATGTTTTATTTTTCTTTAATTTAATCTTTTTATTTTAATATTTATTTTCCACATTTAATTCCGATTCTTAATATTCTCAAGATTTAAAAATTCATTGCTCTGGAGAATGATGTACTTATTATGCTCTATTGTTATACAACTAACACAACATCAATACAACAATACTATCGTTTCTGGGAAAATATATCGCCCTAAATGTGTTTTATGGTGACGGCCTAATAAGCTGCTCTCTCTGTTACTAGATGCTTTGATGCTGCCTGATAAGATGCTAATGAACTTTCCTCCTCCATGTGATGACTGAGAGTAGATCTAACAGGCTGATAGAATCTAGTGAGTAACGGCCTGGTGTTATAAACTTTATTTGACATAATGTGAGAAGCCATCGGACGGTTTTTATGTCTCTTTACGACTGAGATGCTCTGTAACCTACAGATGAGTGTCTGCTTTTTATTAACACTCCTGTTATGTTAATTTCTCAGCAATAATGTTCCTGGGTCAATTTGACTCATGTTTAATGTTTAATTATACCAATAAACATTGTTTCCCAATCAATATGTAGTGTAATGGTGTTTTTTACCTCACAGATCAGGTTCAATGAGGTTAATTCACTCGTTTTTCATAAAAGAATGAACATTAAAACTTTTTTACGTACATTCATATAAAATACAATATTTTTACATGCCGTTTTACATGATTTTTTGCTAATTTTTTGGTAACACTTTACAATAACCATCTAAGTGATGTTTATAGATGGTTTATAAACCAATTATTAACCATTCACAAAGTGCTATGCATATTTAATCTTTAAATGTTTTCAACCAAAACCTTAAAAGTATATGAAACATTTCAAAATCATTAACATACTTAATATGGTGTTAAAAATGTTATGAGTGCAACTAAAACTATTAATAAAGTATTAATTATAATTTATTGGTTTGTTAATGGTAAAGTAACTATAAACTCACATTAATATACCATCTATTTGTCATTTCTAAATGATTTAGTTAGTTAAACGTTAATAAAAATATATATTTACCATTCTAAATGGCCTATATATGGTTTATAAATTATGATAAAACATTAATAAACTATCTGTTTACCATTTATAAATGATGGTTATTGTAAAGTGTTACCCATTTTTTAATTTTTACATAATTTTTTTGCAAATTTTATTTTACATTTTTTCTTTTATGGAGTGAGTTGATAAATTAACACAAGTCTCTTCTGTTCAGGGTCAGATTGACCCAAACAGGATCTTCAGTCATGGAAAAAATGATTTGAGCATCCTTTTTCTTCAGTTTCTTGTTCATTTTAACGCCTGGTACAACTGAAGGTACATTTGTTTGGAATAATATAATGATAACAACAAAAATAGCTGATAAGAGTTTAATTTAAGAAATGATATCCAGACATTTAACATGGATTTCTTGATAATAACCAAAATAATTATCCAGAAAACATGTTAAATGTCTAGATATCAGCTCTTAAATTAAACTCTTATGAGCTATTTTTGGTGTTATCATCACCTTTAGTAATTTAGCAAAGAAACTGATGAAAACAAGGTTGGTCTAATAATTTGTCCCATGACTGTATGTAATATAAGCATACAAATATGTGAAATGAACCATTTTCATTTTATGTGTTGATTAAATTTAATAAGCCAAGCAGAATAAGTTTCATTCCGAAAAACATATTCTTCCCTAATTTTCTTTTTTAGATTTTTAAACTTTGAAATGGGTCAATTTGTCCTGCAACATAACAGGAGGGTTAAATAAAAATAGATTTATATGAACCACAAATTGAGCTTTACTGGCAGGTGTCAGGAAGAGTCTGTAAGCCAAGATTTCTTTCTCTATTGATGGTAGAGCACCTTATTGATCGTAGACTCTCTGAGGTATTGATTGGTGTTTGACCTCACGGTCCACCTGCACCGCTCCTTATTGACCTCGTACGTCTGGCTCAGAATAATGTGAAGACTGGAGCTAAATGTGGCAGTGATGGCTCGATTTATTCAGGAACTATTTCTGTGCTGACTATTTTCTCTTCACTGAAGCCATTAAGGACTGTCTGCAGGCTGGAGCTCACACCAGGAGGTCATTCTCACAAAACAAAACAAAAACAAAAACATAATATTAAAGATAATGTTGTGCTCTTTCTTGTACAGTGTGTGATTTACACACATAAAGACATTAATATTGAATTTTAATACATTTTGAGCTGAAATCCTCATTACCGCAATGCATCCATATTCATTTCAATGGATCTTTGATTGCATTTAAGATGGAATTGTTCTTATTTCAATTTTGCAGAAAACTTTAAAAATGTGTTGAGTATTCATGGAATATCGCAAAAAAAAAAAAAAAACGTTTGTAGATTGTAGGTGGTGTTGCGGTAATGAGAGAAATCAGTAAAATTAAATAAATACATACTTGTTAAAAAATTATTTTTTAGAGTTTCATGTAATTCTGTACAGGTCTGTTAATAATTCATTTTCAAAAACATAAATAATTAATTGTTTTTCTAAGGCTTTTGGAGTTTTAGATGGTTAGAATGAGATTTTTCAAGGACTTGTTTGGGGAAATTTGAACGAAAATGTGATATAAAGTCAATAAATGCTTTGAGATCAATAATCCAGATTACCCAAGACCTTGTTTTTTGTGTTTAAAAAGAAAATTGCCCTATTTATGCCTATTTAAAATTTCCATGTTTGAAATCTTTGAAACCAGGTTTCATGAGAATGACCCAGGAGCTGATGAGAGGCTTTTTTTTTTTCAAACTTCTCTTTATTGGTTTTTTTTTCTTTCGTTCACATACAAAAATAAAGAATGTACATGTTCATTTATGCTTAAAATCAACACGAAAGAGCAGAATTATAGTAGAAAAATAAAAGCAATTTAAAAAAAACAACAAAACAAAAAAAAAAGAAAAAAAAAACCTAGGTGGAGTCAAATCAAATATCAAAACAAAAATAAGGTTTACAAATAAAAAAGATTTAAATATTAATACAACTCGGAGGATGTCAAGTTTTCCAAAATTTACATTTGTTAATTTTTCATGGAGATGAGAGGCTTTTCACTGATACATAGGAACCTGATGGAGGAGGATGGAGCTTTACTGGACCTCCATCCAGAACGTCCCCAGAGCTCCGTCTGGCTCCGTCTGGCTCCATGCTCCACATCAAAATCACAGTTTATGTTTCAGAGTGTTTTTGGGACCGGGCCTCAGTTAGTGAGTGCAGCACATGTTGAGAGAAGAAAAAGCTTCTTTCTTCTCTTGTAGTTTCACGCAATGGAAAGTTGGAGCCTGTTTCTGCGTGTCAGTAGCAGCTGGCTTCAGTCTGTCGGAGGAGAATCAGCTCTTCTTGGTCTTTTCAACGGTTCCTACTAGGACCAGCTCACTTAGGAACTCAAGAAAGAGACATATCCTGAGGGATTTCTTACTTTATATTATGTTTAAATGAAGGGACAGTTGAAGACTTAAAAGCTGAACTTGTTTTATTATAATGGAACTCCTGTATTAACTCCTGTATACAAAAAATATTTCCGTCCACATGCCATCACACTGTACAATAACAGATAATAGTATTAATAATAACAAATAATAATCTGGTTCATTACATACTGTCTATGCACTTTATGTGTTCTTTATGCACACTGTTCATTGCACCTTATTTGTTTCATAGCACCAAACATTTTTATACTGTATATTCATATTTATTCTGCACTGGAATTCTATTCTACTCCTTAATACATACTCCTTCTTTAGACACTTTATTTTTATTGTATTTTTATATTTTATTGCTTGAAGTATGCCTAGGTTGTTCTATTGATTGGTTGATCTATTCCTCAGGGATGTTTACTGACTAGAGTAACCATATTGTATTTGCTTTTTTTCATTTTTATTTAATTTTACGTTGTTTTTTTACTCCTAAGCAGGTCAGTAGATCAGTGGTGGAAGAAGTATTCTGATCCATTACTTCAGTAAAAGTACTTATACCACACTGCAGAATTACTCCACTACAGTAAAAGTCCTGCATTCAAAACTTACTGAAGTGAAAGTAGAAAAATGTATCAGCATCAAAATGTACTTATAGTTTCAAAAGTAAAAGTACTCGTTATGCAGGATGGACCCATTCAGATTGTTTCATATATTCTAAACATATTAAAGCTGTCAGCTAAATGTAGTGGAGTAAAAAGTACAATATTTACCTAAAGATGGAGTGAAGTAGAAGTAAAAAGTTACATAAAATGGAAATAGTAAAGTACAAATACCTCAAAATTGTAGAATCCGTTGTGGACACTGAAGTTTTTTAGGTCTCCATTTAAACCATTTTCTGAATATTAGGAAGCAGATTCCTAAATATTTATTGTCATTAATAACTCATTTTAAATATGACTTTGACATATTTCAAGACAAAAATATTCTTGGTCAGTTGAGAAGTTACTATTTTCAGAATCTGATAAAACATCTCAGCTGTAACACAACATGTAATTCTGTCATTTTATAATGAAATGTCTGATCGCTGTGTTAGTATTTCTGGCGTTGTGTGAACACAGAACAGAAGAAGAAAACCAATCATCAAATAAGATAAATGATTAAATAAGTAAAGAATCATAGTATTTTTCCATTCCTGCACTGTATAAATAAAAGGTGAACAAAGGCAAATATAAGTAAGTTTGTATAAGTTCAACAATCATTTCCCTGAAAACATGGATAATACAGAATACATATATATATATATATATATATATATATATATATATATACTTATTTTACATATATATGGAAAATAAAGTCTTTTTGTTGTTTTTAACCTAAATATGACAGATATGACAAAAATATAAAAACATGTTTTTTTTACATTAAATTCAAAGTTTTACTGTAAAAAAATCAGAAAGTTGCTTTAATATGTATTTTCCTCCCACAGAATTCACTGTAATTAAACGTTCAAGACTATTAAGCAATTAAATAATACTGTAAAAGAAAATCTATAACGTCCCATTATATTAATTTACAGATTTAAAATTCCATTTTACATGAGGGATGAAAAATGACATAAGTATAAATAAATAAATGAACAAATACATGAAAAAGTGAGTACATGTAGAAGTAAATAAATAAATGTAGGAATAAATAAATAGATAAATGTTTAAATAAATAAATGAATACATAAATGTATGTATAAATAAATAAATACTTGTGGAAATGTAAAAATAAATATTAATTATATGTAAAAATATAGAAGTACATGTATCTTTTGCATTAATGAATTAATTTCTACATTATTCACTTTTTTCTGTAGTTATTTATTCATACTTATGTCAGTTTTTGTCCCTCATTATTTCATGGTTAATATTTGCAATAAAAATAATATATAATATAATACAGTACAATCATAAAATTGGGTTCTTTGAGACAATGATATTTTTATTCTGAACCCTTTGATGCACAACATGGTGTAAAGTGACCTGGCTAAGTTTTTATATTCTAAATCTTTGCAATAAGTTAATTCCATCATTCAGTATTGCAGGTTTTCCTCAAATAACTTGTTTTTGATCATCATACATCCTCATTTTTTGTTTTCATTTCTTACTTTTGACCCATGTTGTGCATCAAAGGGTCATCAATTCACCAATCACCAATTTAAAACCTGTCAAAACAGACACAAATATTAACTTTCCTATTTTGTTAAATTGGTGTTTTTCCAATGGAAATTATTATTTGGTGGCTCTAATAAGCCTCAAATGTTAAAATGTGTGATTTTCCAAAGTAATCTGGTGGTTCTAACAACTCTTTTAAAGTTAAACCTTCAAAATAAGACAAACATAGTTACACATTTACTCAAATTGTTCATTTAGTGGATCACTTTTTGTATCACTACTCTTCTTCGATTTTAGACCCATGTGTGTAAACTTGATGTAATGATACAAAAACTATTTTTCTTCATAAAGTATGAAAGGATAAATGGATATAATGATCTGTTGTAATAAAAAAAAAGATATTCAAACACACAGCAGCATGAAATAACTGAATAAAATGAATGCGGGTCATTTTTGACTGTTGTGCATTAGAAGCAGTGGTGGGAGAAGTATTCAGATCTCTTACTTAAGTAAAAGTACTAATACACACTGTGAAATTACTCCACTACAGTAAAAGTCCTGCATTCAAAACTTACTGAAGTAAAAGTACAAAAGTATCAGCATCAAAATGTACTTAAAGTATCAAAAGTAAAACTACTCATTATGCAGAATGGACCCACTCAGATTGTTTTATAGATATCAAGTATATTATTGGATTAATATTATGATGTATTTATGTAAGCAGCATGTAATTTGATTAAGTTAGGGATCGTTTTAACTATTTAATATACTGTTACAAGGTTTAATTAAAAACAACAAGTCAAATCACTTTAAATGTATTTTTTTATGTTAAATCTCGACCTGTAAAGTAACTAAAGCTGTCAGCTAAATGTAGTGGAGTAGAAGTATAAAGTTACATAAAATGGAAATACTCAAGTAAAGTACAAGTACCTCAAAATTGTACTTAAGTAGAGTACTTGAGTAAATGTACTTAGTTACTTTCCACCACTGATTAGAAGGTGTTTAATGTTGTGCATCAAGGGTTTAATAAAGAATCACAGTATTTATTTATTCATCACCGGCTGCAACTTCTCTCTACAAGCATACATGATTTGTATTCATGCATATTTTATTTTGTGCGGGTTAGGGTTAGGGTTAGTAATAATTACATTTTACATTTTATTTTATTTATTTTTATCCCATTTTTAATTTATTTTATCTTATTGCATCTTACTGATCTATTGTTTACTACATCTCTTTGTATTGTGTTATGTATTTATTGTTTGTGCAGCACTTTGGAAACCTTGTGTTTGCTAAAATTGTGCTCTATAAATAAAGGGGATTGGATAAAGGAGATTTCTTGCAGTGTGCAGCAGCAGCGGAGCCGCGTGGTGGCGCAGTGGAGCTCGTGGAGCAGCTGAAGCTTTCCTCCTCTGAAAACATCAATGGGGAGAGTAGATTTGCATGTCCGGCCGTCTGTGCCAATGGGCGCACTGGGAAGGCTGGGAGGGCTGGGTTAGCGGGTGGAGCTGGAGGAGCCCAGTAAGTCACCAGTCAACAAGCTAAAGCATCCGAGAGTACTACAGAGACCTGGACCAGTCCTCCGGAACCTCCTCACCGCTCTGTCAACCTTATTTTATTAGTGTGTATGTGTGTGTATATGTGTGTGTGTGTGTGTGTGTGTGTGTGTGCACCGATCTGCGGCTCTTCATCGCCCTCTTCATCGCTGCTTCCTCAGTGCGGATGAAGAAGATTTTGTGAAATTACCAAAATTCCAGATTATTCTATATTTCCGTGTCTGGTCCTGGATTTACAGCCCGGAGGAGGAGCGGGGAGCCGATCATCGTCGTTCTCTTGGGTGAGTTTTTTTTTTTTTTAAACTGGATTCCCGTCCAACCTGGCACCCCCATTTACTGACACTTCCCAGTTCCCAGGGTTATCCAGAGACCCGCTAATGTCTTTAGAATGAGTCGATCCACCAGCAAGAAGTCCGCGATCCACTCCACAATAAAGGAGACTAAACCCAAACCCACGGATCCGGGACTTACCGGGTCATTATCATGTTGGATACAACTGCACCGCTTCAGGATCTGGATCTGGATCTGGATCTGGCCACTGGGCCCATATGCGTGAAATGAATGAAATGTGGCAGCTCGAGCCTTTGATAGCGCTTTACATGCTTTATTCCATAACAAGTAGCATATTCTACTATTACACACCACCACATCATCTCAATATGAATATTATCTGGTAGGAATATTCTAATGATGCCATATTAGACAAAAAAAACTGTAACTTTAAAGGCCTACTATGAAATATAGCTCTTTTTTATGCTCCTGTGACACCGATCATTATAAGAAATGTAGATTATTACGTCATTATTGGTGTGATAATGATATGAAAGAGTGATTATTGTGTAATTATGAGGTGTTTCTGCGTGTTTTCTTCCGGACAGCGTGGCTACAGAAACACGCGCCCACAGTTTGAATATTAAACCATAATTCTACCTGCAGACTCTCTATCTCTATCTCCCCTCGTTGCATCATGCTGTGTGGGTAAATTGTGCCTTTTGAGGTTGATTGCATCATTTTCTAAACTTCTCCAGGGCTTTTGTCTTTGTTGGAAGAAGTGCTGCAGCTTAACTGGGAAGTCTCCACACTTCTTCAGTGGGAGATTTATAGGACGAGAGCACAAATCTATTATGCACACAACTCATCTACACACAACTCATCTACACACAACTCATCTACACACAACTCATCTACACACAACTCATCTACACACAACTCATCTACACACAACTCATCTACACACAACTCATCTACACACAACTCATCTACACACTTGGCACATGCCTGGTGGATGCATGCGGCTCTATTGTCTGTGGAGCTCCATCTGTTCCATGACATGGCATTCCTCAGACAGCCAGTCATGCTGCTGGGGGGTGGTCCACCCTGACCCACTGCCTCGGAGACACACAGTCACATGGTGTGTATTGGAGAGTAGGTGCAGGGCTCAGGGTGTTTGAGCCCAGAGACCACCTGCATAGACGGCTCCTGGGCCAGGCTGAGGGCTAGGGTTGGCCCAGAACTGGGTTTAGTGAAGCACTCTGGTTATGTTTGGTCTAGATCTGGTCTGGAGCTGCAGCTAGATGTTGGCTAAAGAAACGGGTCCAGAGAACGGCTGAATTTGGTCTCTAAAACTATGAAAAATGAGACTAGCTTTAGGTTAGAGCTGTGGAGAGGGCAAGGGAGGGATGAAGAGGGGCGGTTTGGTGTAGAGACTGAGGCTAAAGCAAGGCCAGGTTTGTTCTGGTGCTGGGG
This sequence comes from Centropristis striata, assembly GCF_030273125.1. Taxonomy (NCBI): domain Eukaryota; kingdom Metazoa; phylum Chordata; class Actinopteri; order Perciformes; family Serranidae; genus Centropristis; species Centropristis striata. Next base: position 779,266 of record NC_081520.1, on the reverse strand, counting down.
CTAAACATGGCTAGGTTTGGTCAAAAGTTTGGGTTAGATTGCCTAGAAAAAAAAGCTTTGTTTGTGTTTTCTGAAGCTGGGGTTAGAGAAAGACTAGGCCTGGTCGGAGGCTGGGAGAAGGCTACATTTGGGCTAACGCTGTGACGACAATCAGGTTTTATGTGCAGAACATCGTCTACAGAAGGCCATAGTTGGCCTGGAGCTGGGACCAGAGCAAGGCAGGGATTGGTCCAAAACTGAGGCTCGCTGAAGGCTTATGTTGGTCCGGAACTGGGGCTAGAGGAATGCTTAGTTTGGTTAGGAACTGGGCTAGAAGATGGCTTAGTTTGGTCCAGAACTGAGGCTAGACAAAGGCTAGGTTTGGTCCAGAACTGAGGCTAGACAAAGGCTAGGTTTTGCCCAAAACTGATGCTTGAGAAAGGCTAGGTTTTGTCCAAAACTGAGGCTCAAGGAAGGCTTAGTTTGGCAAAAGATTGGATAAAATGAAAACTTAGTTTGGTCTGGAAATAGGGTGAGATGAAGGTTAGTTTTTGTCCAGAACTGGAGCTACAGGAAGTCTGAAGTTTGGGATGGAGAAAGGTTTGGTCTGGTAAAGAACCGAGGCTATATGAAGGCCATGTTGGGTATAGATGAGAGTTTCCAGGATTTGAAGGCCAAACCAAGAGGCTGCTGGATGCTAATGGGCTCTGATGGAGCTAATCAGTGTTGCAACTCGGTCATCACAACTAGAACATAATTACACCACCCCCATCCAAACAGCAGCACACACACACACCACATACACACACACACACACACACACACCACATACACACTCTCCATTTCCCCTCAGACCGTTTCCCCTCTCCCACTGCCCTGATTGCTGCATTAGGACTTGGCTGTCTTTTGTTGTCCACATACACACACACACCACACACACACACACACACACACACACACACACCACACAAGGGGGAGGGTTGGCGCAGCTGAGACTACAATACAACAGGGATCAAAGGTCATCCAGCTGGCCAATCAGGGGGCTGTCTGGGGCTGGCTGGTGGCGGAGGAGGGCGTTGCCCCCCTTTGTGCTGGTCAGGGTGGGTCTGCTAAACAAGCGGCTCCACTTCCAGCCTGGACCTGCTGCTGCCGGCTGCCACGCCGCTTCCTGAACCAGTTACAGCTCTGGACACGTTACCAGACTACAGGTCAGGGTCCAGGGGAAGACAGGAAGACTTTTATTGGTTTATGATTTGTGTTGAGCCTTTACAAAAGAAGACATCGAGAAGAAAAAGTTATAGTTTAAACTATAAAATATGTATACAACAGCACTGAAGAATATTTTCTGATGCACACTGGATGCTGTGTGTTCAGAGGAGACACACTATTCCATTGCTGCTGTTCAGTTGTAACATGTGCACGTGGGCGTTAATGAATGAAACTAAAGCCTGCAACTAAAGCCCTAAATTGACTACAGAATTCTATTTCTAGTTGTAGGATTAATTAAAGAAATAGAATACGATAATGAGATTTAAAGCACTTAAAAGATGTAGAGAAGAGGTAGGATGGGAAGAGGGAGTGCTTCAGACAGAGAGAGAGAGAGAGAGAGAGAGAGAGAGAAACAACAGAAATGAAGAGAGGCAGAGAGAGAGTGAGGCTGGAGGAGAACAGAGATAAAGAGAGTGACAGTTTAAACGTAGAAGAGAGAGACAGAGTGAACAGAAGGGAAAGCAAAAGAAGGAATTTGCCAACAGGGACGCTGGGAACCATTTGTTCCCTGGTTGCTGTCTTTAGTTTGTTGCCCTCTCCTCATTGGATGTGATCATGTCAGTCTGCACAGAATCCCTGACACAGACGATGTTCTTGTCCTCTGAAATTAGCATCCATGCATCCTCCCTCTCACTTTCTCACACACTTCCTCCTCTGATGCTAAGTGCTTTCAGTATGTTCTGAGTGGAGTTATCTGATTTCTGCAAGGCTAGTTAAATGCAACCAAAGGAAAGCTAAGTTTGGTCCGAAACTGCGACGAGAGCTAGGTTAGTTTTGGTCCAGAGCTGGAGCTACAGGAAGTCTCAGTTTGGTCTAGTTCTGGGGAGATAGAAGGTGAGGTTTGGTGCAGAACTGAGCTAGATGAAAGCCATGTTTGGTCTGAAATAGGGCTAGAGGAATGTTACGTTTGATCAAGAATTGGAGCTACATGAAGTCTATGTTTGTTCCAGAACTGAGGCTAAAGGCAGGATAAATCAGGTCCAAAACTGGAACTAGAGGAATCCTAAGTTTAGTCTGAAAACTGGGCTGGAGGAAGATTAAAAAAGCCCAACCAAGGGGCTGCTGGTTCTAAATGGGCTCTGAACCATTTGTTCCCTGGTTGCTGTCTTTAGTTTGTTGCCCTCTCCTCATTGGATGTGATCATGTCAGTCTGAACAGAACCTCGACACAGAAGATGTACTTGTCTTGTGAAATGTACGTCCATGCATCCCCCCTCTCACTTTCTCTCTCACACACTTCCAGCTCTGATGGCTAAGTGCCTTCAGTATGTTCTGAGTGGAGTTATCTGATTTCTGCAGGCTAGTTAAATGCAACCACTCCCCCCATATACTTCCATTACTGCACACGCTAATGGCATGCTCCCAGTGAGAAGACATCGGCCTATTGTTCCTCTATGTGTCTGTTTGTGTGCATTGGATATGCTCTTATGGCTGCAGATTATGTTGATGTGGATTGATAAATGATCGCAGCAATGCATTTGAATGGCTGTCTAGTGGACAGTCATGTGTGAAGGCAGTGGTTTGTGTGTGACCATGCGTGTGTGTAGATGGACGGACTGATGGATGGATGCTCGCTGGCGTGTGTGTGTGAGTGTGTGTGCCTGTTTCCCTGGCGATCAGCAGTTTATTTCTTTGCCTCAGTGACGTTTTTCTCTGCAGATAACAAGGAAAGTGGAAATGGGTCTTTCCCAGCAGCAGCAGCCACAACTCCCGAGTGGAGCGCTCATCACAAATAATAACTGTCACTTTGGGGTGCGAGGGTTGCATTTTTTAGTCTCGTTGGTGTCTTGATTTATCTTTTGGTGATGACCTATTTCAGCCTGTTTAGCTGTCGACGCTCAGATGCAACGGCTTGATGAGGAATGTGCAAAAAAACCTACAATGCTAAAAAAAACCAAGCCTCTGAAAACACCACATCCCTCCCTCAGGATCTGATCTGATCTTTATCCTTTTTTCCGAGCTTTTAGCAGCTGCTTTGCTTGCTGCTTGTCGATTGTTTTCACATGGTTTGTCCCAAATGAGACCTAGCACCTAATGCAGAATGCTTTATACCCTATCTCTCCTTCTGCTATGGGAAAACAATAGTGTGCTGCCTTCAGAGGAGGATTCACAGACTCGGTATGAGATTCATGGCACAACGACAGAATTACCAAATAATTAATCATCTCTTCTCTCCATTACTCCACTGGGATCATTGGAACAAGAAAACGTGGACTATGGTAGATTTGGGATGGAAGTGGCATTATGTAATGTAAAAGCAAAGTATAAAGAATGATAAGGTCCACTCACGGTGGTAGTAGTGGGGGGTGGATGGACTTTGACCAAGAAGAACAGTGTTATTATGCTACATAAGGTCCTTGTGTCACGCTTTACATCCCTCACAATGACCTCACCTCCAGTTACATCAATTTATTTAACTTTTCTAACAACATTTTCCTAAACCTATCCCTGCACTGTTTAATACTTACCTTAAGGAAGTATTTTTGTTGCCTGAACCCAACCACAACCGTCTCACAATGTTCATGTATGTTTAAAACAGTGACTGTTAGGTTGAGGACGTGTTGTACTCCTGCAGCTGGTATGGTTGCTTTTGTTTTTAGAAATGCATCTGTGGGTCATATTTGAGGACAGGAACAACCAAACATGTAGTCCTACGGGTCAGAAGACTTCAAAAGATCTGCAGCCTTTTGTCTGCATTTATCTACCGGCATCAAATTAGGAGGGAAGTAGTTAAGTTGTAAACTTATTGATGATGCACTGAAAAAATAATATTAAGAATATTTAAACTTTTATGCGTGTCTAAAACTACTAGAAAAATGCAACTGTGGCCCAAAGAGATCAGCACCGTACCATAGGAAACAATGGTTTTGCTTGCAAAATAGTTTCTAGCACTGCGTCTCTGTGCACCATCAAGTGTGATTGAGCAGCTACTGAGCCCATCAGCCGTCTGACAGGAGATTATAGCGCTTCTTGACCGAGTTAGATCACATTTAGCTGTGTGAAAGTATGGGAGCATAGTTGAAAATGATAAACATGCTCCTGGATTCAATGAAGGCATGATTACATAATCAGGATTCTCCGTGTGATCTATACTCAGAGGTAAACCAGCCCAGATAGCCGTCAGCACCGTGATGCATCAGAGCAGAGCTGGTATAGTTAGTTTCCAATCTTGTGTTATTTACAGAAGCTACATCCCACGTACAGAGACTTTCTACCGACTCTTCTGTTCTAACTCACAGCCTGCACAGTGAGCTTCGGTCTCCAACACGGTTTAATACGAGGCGGGCTCCTCTGCTGCACTATTTCAGAGTAACGTCGCGGGAGAGAGATTGTTAGTGACAGACAGAACCAAGTTAAATCTTCCAGAGCACAGAGGGGCTATTCACTGGGCTATGTGAAGAGAGGAGAGGGAGAGAGAGGAGGGCGAGGGAGAGAGAGAGAGAGAGAGGAGGAGGTGACGGAGGAGGGGTGGAGGAGCGGGGCGACCACACTTAAAGCGTGTTTTACGGTTGATGGCGTGCATCTGTGTGCTGAGTGTTGTATAGCTCCACAGGCCTGTCCCAAGCAGCCAGAGACCCGAGACAGGGTGAAGGATGGAGGACAGCTGATAGCAGGACATATAGGAACAAGCTCTGTATGTGTGTGTGTGTGTGTGTGTGTGTGTGTGTCAGACAGAAGGAGAGGGGCCACAAGTTAGTGTGAGTCCTGGTGAAAAACGGGGACATGTCTGCAATTTTTGTGTATAAAATATTCAGATCAATACTTTAACTGCGTTGTACCAAAGGACTACCTTAAGACGACCAGTTCCAACACTGCACGGAAATATTAATATTATGAAAATATTTGAGACAGAAGTGATCTTGTGTCCAGAGATTCTTCTGTCCTTCCTGGTTCTGGAAGGACCCCTCTCAGTAATGGGCTGGTCACATTAATGCCTGTTTTATATCGACATCATGGCGTTGCTCCAGTATGTGTCATAATAAGTCTACATAGGGACCTTAACACTTATATCCTCTAGATTCATTAAGTAAACACTCGTATGACATGCATTCAAGTATTTTAATGTATTTAGATTAATTTTTCATTAAATGACAGTTGTTTTAAGATAAGTAATGCTACCTAGGACAGTTGCACCGGTGGACAAATGTCATGTTCAAAACAGAATATTTGCATAGTTGAAGAACGTTACTCATTGTTTGCAGATGGATTAGATGTAAAGGAATGAACTGCATATTAAAACATTAATTTTAATGAAATATTATCAAATTCAAAGTCCTATGTTCCTAGGGTCACATGTATAGGGGTCCTATGTTCCTAGGGTCACATGTATAGGGGTCCTATGTTCCTAGGGGCACATGTATAGGGGTCCTATGTTCCTAGGGTCACATGTATAGGGGTCCTATGTTCCTAGGGGCACATGTATAGGGGTCCTATGTTCCTAGGGTCATGTATAGGGGTCCTATGTTCCTAGGGTCACATGTATAGGGGTCCTATGTTCCTAGGGTCACATGTATAGGGGTCCTATGTTCCTAGGGTCACATGTATAGGGGTCCTATGTTCCTAGGGTCACATGTATAGGGGTCCTATGTTCCTAGGGTCACATGTATAGGGGTCCTATGTTCCTAGGGGCACATGTATAGGGGTCCTATGTTCCTAGGGTCATGTATAGGGGTCCTATGTTCCTAGTGTCACATGTATAGGGGTCCTATGTTCCTAGGGGCACATGTATAGGGGTCCTATGTTCCTAGGGTCATGTATAGGGGTCCTATGTTCCTAGGGTCACATGTATAGGGGTCCTATGTTCCTAGGGTCACATGTATAGGGGTCCTATGTTCCTAGGGTCACATGTATAGGGGTCCTATGTTCCTAGGGTCACATGTATAGGGGTCCTATGTTCCTAGGGTCACATGTATCGGGGTCCTATGTTCCTAGGGTCACATGTATAGGGGTCCTATGTTCCCAGGGTCACATGTATAGGAGTCCTATGTTCCTAGGGTCACATGTATAGGGGTCCTATGTTCCTAGGGTCACATAACGTGGATCACAACATGTTTGACAGGTCTCAGGGTGAGGGAACGACACGGGGGATGTGATGCTGCTTCTGGCGTTCTTTTGCATAAATTGAAATGTAAATTCTCTTTAAGAAGTGCTTATTAGAGCTGGACTCACTAATGGCCCAGACTGATAAATCAGCTGATATTAGCTTACTGCAGATAGCATCACTTGAAGCAATTAATCAGACTTTGTGCAGCTCCCCCTTGAGCCATTAAAGGCTTTACTTTGTCCACATATGCAGCAAACTGGTTCTCCCCAAAACCTGTAGACTTTGATGTGTGATCATCTGAGTTCCCCTTTAATAACTTGGAGTGAAAGAAAATAATTGATACACTTGATTATCAAGATATTATGTTTTGTGATGTATCAGTTCTCAAAAGCACTTTCCTTGTGTGGTAGGAAGTAAGTTCAGCTGTTTAATAACTACGGTGAATGGATAAAGTTAGTATTATTGGATAATAGGTAGAGAGGAACATAGTGTTCTTGATGTTCTTTGAGATTTCCTGTAATGTAAAGTGCATTACAAATGAAATGTATTATTATTTGTTATTGCATCAGTGTGTTGTCACAGTAATATGAATGCAGTAACTTGGTAGTAGTTTCAGCTGCCCTTTGGTCAATCCAGTAAATTATAGTCTTTTATTTCATTGTGACCATCAATCAGGCTTTCATTCTGCGGCCCTAATGTGATTATGTGTCTTTGTGATGGAGAGCAAATATGAGGCAAAGAAATTGAGATAATCCATTTGGAAGTGACATCTTCAAATCACATCAGGGGATCACACGGACCAAATAAAACTACTGCTGGACATCAGTCGTTGCTTTCCATTTGTCCAAAGAAATTCATGTCGTTTCTTTTCTCTTCTTTTGGAGACAGTTGATACTTTTGGAGACTTGACTCCTTGCTGAGGTCCATCACTGATGCCAGGGGAGAAACAAGGAATCCATTGTTGTTTTTTTGCTTCACAGACTCCTACAGGTTGTTCTCATCAAGTTGTGTGTAATCTCCGTAATACATCCAGCTGTAAAAGGAGTCTGGCTGAGGTAAAGAGTCCCTCCAGTCAGCAGCATGTGGTTTCCAGGGCTCTCCTCCTGCTACAGGATCCTGTAAAGACGTAGGCTGATGCTCCAGCAGATGTGCCGGCGAGGCTTTTGGTTTATAAAACATTGTGTGTGTTTACCGGTGCTATGACTCATGGTTGCTATGGCGAGGTGCTCTGACAGCAACGCAGCTGATTAGGAGCATCTGACTCCTCATGACTGTACTCCTTACCTCCCTCTGCTCCATCACTCTATCAGCTCCAGCTCTGGCTTCTGTTTCTTCTCCTTCTTCTGCTTTCTGTCCATTTATATCATCTCATTCTCTCCATTTACATGATCTTTTAAAATCAGAGTTGCAGGTTTCCTCCTTCTCCTCCCGTCCTTCGCTTTAGATCTGCAGCCCTTCAACAACCTTGAATACACCTCCATAGAGATTTTCTTATCGCACCATCGCCCTCTTGCTCCTCCTCTCCTCTCTGCTCCTGCTCTCCTCTCCTCTCTGCTCCTGCTCTCCTCTCCTCTCTTCTCTGCTCCTGCTCTCCTCTCCTCTCTGCTCCTGCTCTCCTCTCAGGCCTCCCTCTGCCTTTCTGTCTCTCCACCGAGGCCAGCTGTGCTCCAGATGTGGCCGGCTCTCCCAGCTGTTGGCATCATGATGGTGAAGAAGAGAGGACTGAGATGGAAATGATCCCTCTTGAAAAACCAGGCGTAGTAATCCACATAGTACACGTGAGGAGGATAAATATATAAAAATAGCCGGAAGAAGGAAGGAAATATATAACAAAAACACACCAAAGCTATGAATAGCCTAGTACAGAGTATTATAGTAATATCCTGCCTCACTGTACACTGCAAAAAAAGCCAACTTGTGTTTTTTAGCCTAAAACAGTGATTTAAGTTGGTAAAACTTGGAAATATAAATTATTGACATTTAGGTCAATAATGTAAGTTAGCACAACAAAGGAAGCCAGTTGTCTGCTCAAAAACAAGTTGGTGAGTTGTTGTTACTTATATCTTTAAGTTGGGGTTCACAACAAGGGACAATAGTTCTGATAACTCTTATTTCTTTGGTGTGAAATTCGGTCATTAGCGAAAGCTGGCGGCTAACTGATGCTAGCGGCTAACTGTCTGATGCTAGCGGCTAACTTATACTAGCGGCTAACTTATGCTAGCGGCTAACTGATGCTAGCGGCGCTGCTTGTTACAGCTACAAGAGTAGCCATTAGCGTATCAATGCTAACTCAAAATTGTGGTCACAACATTAGCTGACATTTCATAGCGGCGTTACAATCGTGCCAATTCAGCACATTGCAGAAGTTAGCAGAAGTAAGGATTAAAAGTTATTACAATGTAAAATTGTAAGTTAGGACAATTTACAGTTGAGTTGACAAAAATCTGAATTCAGAGTTGAGCAAACTCAAAAACAAAACTTAAAATATTTAGTTTAATTGTCCAACTTAAAATTTTATCGAAGTTTGTTGCCTTGAAATTTTGAGTTCACCCAACTTTTCTTTTTTTGCAGTGTATGAGAATTTGGAATAGATGAACTACAGAAGTGTGATTCCCTGTAGTAACATTATAGTGATGCCACAGAAGATAGAAATGCCATAAAGTAGTGTAAGGTCACTTGAGTACCACATACACACTTTACTCTTATTCCCTAGTATGGTATTCGAGGCTTGCATGCAAAAAGATATGCACAACAGAGCAAGATGAAGCTTTGATGTGGTAGATTTGTTGAGTTTGAGGGAAAAAAAATAAAAAAGGACTCCAAGGAAGCAGGTTGAATGGTGAAAGAGGAAAGGAGATGAATGAAGGAGGGGAAGAGGAGAAAACACATATCACCCAAATGTCAGAAAACTAAAATAAGAACATTGCTACGAGGAACATTTCACCCTAAAGCCTGTGTTCCTTTCTCCTATAAAGCAATAATTTGACATTTTTGGGATGAGAGGAGATTGATCCCACGCTCTCTGAATATGAAACTACAGCGAGCAGCAGATGGTTTTTTAGCTGTTAGCAGCATAAAACAGTTCTGCCTGGTTCTGTCCAAAAGGTTAAAAAAAACCCAACAACCTTGCTTTCCACACTGTAAAAACACATAACGCAAACAAAAAAAAAGTTTGGCAGCAAAAGTGGACAAATACTTACCGTCATATAAGTTATTTTACAGATAATTCCTTTAAAAATACAGATTTTATTCAGTCAATATCTAAATTTAAAAATATAGCAATATATCTGTAGAATAACTAAAGGTTTTTTTAACTTTAAAATGATGGGGTAAATATTATATTAAATATTATTCAAGCAATTAAATAATACTTACAGATCACAATGTCTAATTTATTTTTAGTGTTTTAAGAAAACCCCTTAAAAATAATAAAGTACATTTCTGAAAAGTAGCTGTTAACACACATTAACCCACCTGCTGTGTTCAAATATGACCCGTTTCAAGTTAAAATATTTAGAACATAGGACCATAGAACATTGGACCCTAGGAACACAGAACCCTGGAACATAAGGCACTGAATAATAGGACCCTGGAACATAGGACCCTAGTAACATAGGACCATGGAACATAGGACCCTGGAACATAAGGCACTGAATAATAGGGCCATGGAACATAGGGCCATGGAACATAGAGCACTGAAAATTAGGACCATGGACTATAGGACATTAGGAACATAGGACAATGCGCTATAGAACCCTAGGAACATAGGACCTGAGAATATTGGACCCTGGAACATAGTACCCTAGGAACATAGGACCATTGAACATAGGACCATGGAACATAGGACCATGGAACATAGAACATTGAAACATAGGACCATGCGCTATAGAACCCTAGGAACATAGAACCCTAGAACATAGGACCATGGAACATAGTACCCTAGGAACATAGGACCTGAGAATATTGGACCCTAGAACATTATACTCTAGGAACATAGAACCCTGGAACATAGGACCATGGAACATAGGACCATAGAACATAGTACCCTAGGAACATAGGACCTGAGAATATTGGACCCTAGAACATTATACTCTAGGAACATAGGACCCTGAAACATAAGAACATGGAACATAGGACTCTAGAACATAGAACCCTGGAACACAGAACCATGACACATAGTACCCTAGGAACATTGTCCAATCCCGAACAGAAGTATTTATTTGCCTGAAACTAAAGGAATTAGCGCTAACATATTGTCTGTGACACATTTTCTTGTTTTCAAAAGAGAATGAAATGAAACGCAAGACATCTGGGGGGAAAAAGCACTTTAACAAGGGAAAACGAGCCCCGGAGAACCCGAATCATCCAAACGGCTTTTCACATGACAGCAGCTATTTGCTGGGCAGATGGATGAGGCTGCAGGCCAAGAGGAAAGAGGTGAGCAGCCATTGTAGGCTGGAGGGATGGACAGAGCAGAGGGAGGGATGAAAGGAGGGATGAAAGGAGGGAGAGGTGTCTAGTTTCACAGGCGAGCTGCAGGAAAATGCCACCGCCACTGAAAAAAGAAACAACCGTGGAGTTTGTTGATAGCGTTAGCATTTAGAGTGGATTGTTCCTGTCGTGATGCTCATGGGCTGTGAGGAAAACACTGTGAAAGGGCAACAGAAAGCTACATTTTGATTGATTGTAGGTCATTACACAAGAACCATATTGGACTTTATACAGCTAATAGGCAGTCTGACCTGCAGACCTGTTCTCTACGCTGTGGGCTTCCTGCTTTGATTCGTTCCTGTCTTATTCCAGATTTCCTCCCAGGGCTCAGTTGTTAAAAAGCTCCTTCTGTCTTTTCCATTCTGCTCTCTATCTCTATCTGTCCTCTCCCTTTCCTCTCCAAACATCTATTTCTTCATCTATCTCACTTTCCCCTCTTCTCCCGGTCAGGGGAAGTGGCGGCTGGCTCCCAGAGGAACAGACCTGCCTTTGTCTGTCTGCTCTGTAGGACGAGGACCGGTCCACCAGTAAGCCCAGTAAGCCCAGTAGGGATTCAGCGTTTGTCTGTGTCGAGCCAGCCACCCAGAACGCCTGTAAATCAGCCAGCCACTCCAGCCAAGGCCTTCCCGGTCTGTACAGCCAGCTAGTCAGGTATTATGTTAGGCACTCTGGACCATTAGAGGAATGGATGGGAAACACAGCACAGACGGAGACAGACAGACCACAGAACGCCGTTAAATGTTTTCCAAGCATAACCAAAATGTGCAATGACTTTGAACTCTGAACAGAAGCTCTGCCAGTCAAAAACTCCCAGACTTACTTGGACAAATTCCAAAGTATGAAATTATTGCAGCCTAATTTATTACCTGCTGCCATAAACTGAAAGCAACCAGTGAGAACTGTCGGATGTTTTACAATGCTACATGACATTATGGCACTCAACCACTATCTGCTATTGAATTTATCTTACCTATTGAACGTAATAAAAGTGTATTTTATTTTATTTTCACAAAATAGGATATCGATCCTTGGTGTATTCGAGAAAAACATTTTACACGTGAAATGAGAGGCAAGGGATTTTTAATTAAAGTTAAAAAGTATCCTCAATCCACCAACAGTTTATTAGTAATTTGTTGAGAAGAGTAATTGCAATTTAAGATACAAAGTTAATTCAAATGAATATGAAGCTACAGCAAGCTGGTTAGCTAAGCATACTTGAAAGACTGAAAATAATTGGAAACAGACAGACAGGTTATTCCTGAGTTCTTAAATTCCTCGGCTCTCTATAACACATAATACGAATCTGAAAAGGTTACGCTTTTCACTTAATATGACATGGGTAGGGGGTCAGGGTTAACTATGTTCTATTTATAACATATATAACTTGGGTTAAACATAGGACCCCACAAACATAGCACCCTATAAATATAGGACCTTAGGAAAATAGGACCCTAGGAACATAGGTACTTAAGATACAGGACATTACGAATATAGGACATTATGAGCATGGGGCATTAGAAATATAGGGCCTTAGGGACATAGGACATTAGGAACATAGGACCTTAGGATAGGACATTAGGAACAAATAACCTTAGGAAAATAGGACCTCAGGAGCATAGGACCTTAGGAGCAAATTACATTAGGCGCATAGGACCTTAGGAACATAGGATATTAGGAACATAGGACATTATGAAGATGGGACATTAGAAATATAGGGCCTTAGGGACATAGGACATTAGGAACATAGGATATTAGGAACATAGGACCTTAGGAACAAATGACCTTAGGAACATTGGGCCTTAGAACAATAGGACCTTAGGAACAAATGACATGAGGAACATAGGACATTATGAAGATGGGACATTAGAAATATAGGGCCTTAGGGACATAGGACATTAGGAACATAGGATATTAGGAACATAGGACCTTAGGATAGGACCTTAGGAACAAATGACCTTAGGAAAATAGGACCTCAGGAACATAGGCCCTTAGGAACAAATTACATTAGGAGCATAGGACATTAGGAACAAATGACCTTAGGAACATTGGGCCTTAGGAACATAGGACCTTAGAACAATAGGACCTCAGGAACAAATGACATTAGGAACATAGGACATTATGAACAAATTACTTTAGGATCATAGGACCTTAGTAACAAAAGAGCCTCGGAACAAAGACCCTTGGATACATAAAAGTCAACAAACAACAAGTTTTTTCTAACTTATTCTTGGCAAGAAAGTAAAAAAAGCATGGTTTAAATATTCCTATAATGTTCCAGTTCAAGAAAAAATGTTAAGATTTAAGAATTAGGTGTAAATGCTTAGCTACACTGTGCTAGATTGCAGCAGTTCTTGGGTAAATATGAAGCCAGCTCGACTGAAATAGTAAGTCAGTAGGCCACTTCTCCTCCGGCAATGTGAAGACTCCAAGTGATATTCCAAGTCGACTAAATAAATAAAGATAATAAAAGCAAGAGAGCGACCAGAGATACTTTTACAACACCAGCTTATTGGCAGCAGGTTTGCTGATCTGATCACGTTCATCCTTTAGAAAAGGTTCCAAACTCCTTCTCCCAAACCCACCAAGCCCTTTTGGGATAGGAAACCAAAAACATCCAGTAACATTGATTTTCTATTGTATTTCAAAGCTGAAACTACTTTACATCATTACGTACAACATGATCCTTCTGTTATCACGTTCACAGCTTTGACTACACTCTGAAATCACTCTAGGAGCATGATGAAATCTAGAATAAAGCCAGAGTGCTTTTTTTTTTTTAGTTATGTTTTAATGGATGAGGCTCCAGGCACCTCAGGCTTCAACAAGCCTTAACAAGAAGATCAATAGAAAGTATATAGACTGTCCTCCCACAGGCCTCGGATCACAGAGGAATATTGTGGAGATGCCAAGGCGACACCCAGCCAGAGCGGAAATGATTTGATGTAATAGGAACACTATGGTTTGATTAGTGGAGCCTTCATCTCTAACCTCTTCACCACTTCACTCACTGTGAAGTCAATATGTCAGGAGAGGTGAGCCTGCAGTTACTATTCTCTTTAAAGGAACACTCCACCGTTTTTTCATATTAAAACATGTTATTCGGTCAAGTAAGACGAGTTGATACAGACCTCTTGCGTCTCAATGCGTGCACTCAATCGCCCTGGCGCGCGGCGCCACTTGGCTAGCACTTAGCTTAGCCCAGTTCATTCATTAGGATCCAAACAGATGGACAGTTAGAAGCGACCAAACTCCTCCACGTTTTCCCTATTTAAATACAGCTACACGAGTAGTTAAACCACCAAGTATGGCGACACAAAATAAAACGTGGCGCAGTAATATCATCACTCCTGAAAAATCTTCTCCCCTCAGGAGTGATGATATTACTGCGCCGAGTCGAAGTGCTCCCAAGTGCTATTCCGCCATACATTATAGTTCTCCTTTTTATCCGCTTCGAAAAGCGCCACGTTTTATTTTGTGTGGCCATACTTGGTGGTTTAACTACTCGTGTAGCTGTATTTAAATAGGGAAAACGTGGAGGAGTTTGGTCGCTTCTAACTGTCCATCTGTTTGGATCCTAATGAATGAACTGGGCTAAGCTAAGTGCTAGCCAAGTGGCGCCGCGCGCCAGGGCGATTGAGTGCACGCATTGAGACGCAAGAGGTCTGTATCAACTCGTCTTACTTGACCGAATAACATGTTTTAATATGAAAAAACGGTGGAGTGTTCCTTTAACATCCTCCCCTTGTCTCCCTGCTTTTTTAAAATATTGTAAAAGTACGGGTGACAAGAAGAGGAGAGGAGGGAGACGATGAGCGTTTGTGAGGAGAATAAAAATAAATGTCTGCAGGCTGGACAACAGCGTGACTCAGCCATGTCCTGGCCGGTCCAGTTCACCAGATGGCTGCTTGATATGTGCAGAGAACAGAGCAGACTCTCCAGACTCTCTTCCTGTGTGTGTGTTTACATGCAGGCCGTCCTATGTTGCTCTGAGCTCCACATAGGGAATGTGTTATTGCTCTAGCTCCGCATTCCTCAGAGCCAGAGGAAAATCTCAACCCCTTTTAACCCCTTTCCCCCCTCCTTCCTCCTCAGCTCTAGACCCGTTTTGAAGTTTCTTGCTCACACACCCTCACACACTCCAGCAGCTCCTTTCCTCACATGGATTTTGTTTACATCCTGACAGCCAACTCCCACAATACACGGCTCAGACGGAGGATTTACTGACGTTCTCTTGCTGAGGTGTTGCTCAGTCAGCCTGTGTTTGCATGGGATGGTTAGGGCCACAAACGCACCAAGCCTGTTGACATGAATGCATTTTGAATGATTTTTGAGATGTGTCCAGAGAAGGTAAACAACCTAACATGAAGGTTTCTTCTCCTATCCTCTCCATTTCCCTGCAGACTATTTGATGGACAGATTCCCAGCCCACAGAGTGGTTGCATGTTACCCCGGGAAGTATATATACTAGGGCTGTAATAGGGCTGTTTATGCATCCTGTCTCTGTCCATATACCTGCTGCAACACAACAACTCCTGCACAGTTACTGGTAGTCAGGAGGAGCCACCCAGGGCCCCATTACAGAAAAATATCCTAACTGCCTGTCCTATCTTAACTCAAGCTTCAAAGATAGGAAAAAGTCTAACTTTCTATTACAGAAGCAGTTCCTTAACTCCAGGCCGTGTCCTATCATCTCAAAACACCATTTATCGTACAATGAAACTGTAAAAACAGCCATTATTTCATTATGAATGCAAATAGTTCAATATGTGTATGTGGAGAGCCATTTTTTCTTCTTGTGGCCAATTTAAAAATAATAATAATATAAAAAAATATTAGCAGAGCAATTCAACTTCTTATTTAAGGATTTATGTCATTATAACTGTGTTATTCTGCACAAAATACATTTTTGAGTTGTTCTGACTTCTAGCCATAACTGTGCTGGTTCACAGAGCTGCAGGACTTTATATATACTGCAGTGAAATACAAGGACGAAGTGAGTTTGTTGTAAAAAGAGCAAAAAATGCCCTGAAACAACTTGAGGCTCAGGGGTTAAAGTGAGGAGACTTCCAGGAAAAGTCTTCTCCTCTCCTCTCCTCTCCTCTCCTCTCCTCTCCTCTCCTCTCCTCTCCTCCTCTCCTCTCCTCTCCTCTCCTCTCCTCTCCTCTCCTCTCCTCTCCTCCTCTCTCTCTTTCCCCTCCAGGGTTAGCAGTGTGAATATTAGATATGGACAGATTGTATTAGATAACACAGACCTACATAGAGCCATGCACAGATTCACAGACACAGGGGGCTTCATGACTTACAGACACACAGATGGTCTTCAGTCTGTACTTGACAAACACTTCATGACTGCTTCATGACTTTAGGCTATAACCTGGTTACATTGTCTTGTACCTGTGTTGTTTATTTCTGTCTCTTATCTGTTAAAAGAAACTAACGAAAAGTCGTGTCCTTAAAGAAAAAAGTAAGACATGAAAGCTGAATGAGACTAACTGACTTGTACGTGCACTAATGAAACACTGTGTTGTTTCTCATCTTGTCAGACGGTCTGCTGGTATACTGGGAGGAAGGAGCCCACACAGCTCACTGGGGGGCCAAACAACATCTCCCCTAACTTTACTTTGTAAAGCTGGGGCCTCGGGCCAACACTTAGATTAGATTTTCTCGCACGTTAGACAAGGCTTAAAAACTGTAGATGTGCGCTGAGGGAATTGTGCAGAATATTGGAAGAGAAGAAATGAGTGGAGAGCGATGCAGAATGCAGCATAATGGGGATATGAATGTGTATGCATAATGCATGTACAAGAGTTTCTGTATGCGCCTCATCAGGCCTCCCAACATTTCATCGCATCACTAAATGAGACACGGAAGGAAACATGCCAACATGCATGCACTTGGCGTTTCATATTAAGATAAAGGTGATAGAGGCATCTGATATAGGCCTCATGCAGACTCTTCCCATCCTGTCTGATGTCAGTTTAGGACTCAGATATTACAGAAGCGTCCTGACGTAGGGTTTTCCCAAGGAATCCTAAAATGGGATGAGATTAAAATAACTGCAAAAGATGGAAGCAGCACGGTTGTTAGGCAAGCAAAACTTATTTTTATAACACATTTCATGGAAGCACAATTTGCTGCACAACATGTGAGTCAGCACAGAAACATGTTGTGGAAGTGCAGAGATAAAGATAAAACATTGAACAAAAGTAAATGCAATTAAAACAGTCACATCAAATCATTCTTGAGGTAAAAAACATTAAAAGGGAAGCACATACACACACACAGGCACATCCAGGAAAATGCTATTAGACTCATAATACTGCATGGATTAAGAGATAAAACACAGATCTAGGCAGGTTACTAAAGTTTGACAGTTATACACACTCACGCCCAAGCATGACATTTGAAAACTTATTTTCTTACAATGTCCTGAATATGAATATATGGCCGTGTCCCTGCCAGGTTGGAACAGTTTTGGTTTCAGCACTTGAGAGATTTCCTGTAATCATTAGTTAGAAACAGGAGGGCTCAGCTGGAAAGATTCCCTGAGCACCAATCAGGATTTTTCGCAACATTTAAAATCAGAATGTGACAACATGTTTGCCGCAGAATTGATCAAACCACAATCATGCCTCTCATGAAACAGATTATGTGAAGTTAATCTCTACTGTATAGTGATATAATAAAAAAGAAATCTCACTTTCTTTATGTGGGACCTTTAGTTAGTCAGTGTAGTGAAAGAATTTACTAGAATTCTTGTGAGACAAGTAAGACAAAATAGCTAATTGGTTCAATATTTTGAAGCTGTTTCTAATTAAAACAGAGATTTAAAGTGAATTCAGATTCTCTGCAGCTGTGAGATGACTTCCTGACTGTGCCAGTGTTTTGCACAACTTCTCTTCTCCCTGAGCCGGAGCTCAATATTATTATTATTATTCTTTTTATTCAGCTCTTTCTCTTTCTGTAAAGCAATCAGTGTTGTGGCCTTGGCCTCTTCTCTGTTTTCTCTTTTGTTGTGTTGCAGCACATCCACCCCCAGCTACACATGACGGAGGAAAACAAGAGCAGAGCTTGAATCAATTACTGTGGATGCTCTTGATTTAGTGGAGCTCTGAATAAGCACTTCTGAAGTGATGCTGGCTGCATCTGAAACTTTCTTTTTTTGTGCGTGTGTGTAAATCAGAGCTGATGTGCTGTCAGCCTGATGCAGATCATCATGGAGGAGCTGGTTAGACCCATGAGTCAGCCTCTCTAACATCCGGACTCATTTGAGAAATTTGAGATCTGCTGTTGGATGTTTTTTTTCGAGAAACATCACATTTATGCCACATAATTTGGCGTAAATGGTTTAATTTTTCTAACAGGCAAAAAGTTGCATCTGCTCATTCCTCCCTGTCTGTCAGAATGTGACGCTGTCTCATAAAGAGTCTGTTTTCACCGCTGAAGGCTGTTTTATTCTCTGCATTGCCTCATAATAGAGCATGAGTCAGAGGCTCTGAGCCGTGTGATGTTTCCAGGGAAGCCGTCTCAGGGTCTGAGACGTCACAAGGCTTGTTGTAAGACGTCTGGGTAAGAATAGTTCATATCTCCGGGCTCTTTTTTTTTGTTTGGGGCGTGGCGCTGTGTTTTACCAGGACTGTCTCAACACCGTTATGGAGCAATCAGAGACACAAACTCTCCTCCTCCTGACAGATGGTGGTGGGGTGTGTGTGTGTGTGTGTGTGTGTGTGTGTGTGTGTGTGTGTGCCTACATTTGGTGAGGGTCCTGGCTGGTGGGGGGATGGGGAAGAGGAGTTTGGTGGAGGAAGAGGAGGTGGAGAAGTGTGGGGAGAGGTCAGCGAGGCCCAGCTGGTCACCCCCCCCCCCCCCCCCCCCAACCAGCTGCTCCGTCAGCAGCCTGCCCCCCCCCCCCCCCCCCCCCCCCCCCTCGGTCCAGTCCCCCTGCAGATTCAGCCCAGCTGTTCCAGGCTTTCTCCTCTCCTCCCCTGCCACTGTGACCTCTGACCCCTGAGGGAGAAACAACTCCTGCATTTACAAACAAGTGTGCAACATCAGCAGCACGGGTACGTTTTGCTCCGTCGGTCAGTAATCCTCCATCAGAGGGGTCTGAGGGTGGTGCTGGATGTGTGACGCCCCTGTTGGAGCAGCCTGAGGCGGAGTAGACCACCAGCTGGGCCCGGGCCCTGCAGGCTCTTCTTAGTTTCTGCTTAATGTGAGAATGTGAATCCTTAAGGTCACTGTTAGTTTTATTTTGTCATGTTTCGGTAAGAAAAATCAACTTGCTCGAACTTGAAAGATGCTTGAATCTTTCACCGGAATCAGTTCATTACCAGCATATCTTTATGGTGTTGTTGGAAAACTGAACTCACCATGACTTTATGAATACTTCTATTATTATACGCCACAGAGCTGCCCAGGCATGTGGACCTCTGGGGCAAGACCTGAGTTATATTCATACAATCACAGGCAGACGTGTCAAAAACATGATAAAATGGATTCAGTAATTTGTCAAATGAAATGATGCTTTTTATACGCTACTACTTCCTCATTTTCCCTATAGGACGGGGTTTGTATTGAATTTTGTGACATTTTATGTTTCTGTATTTTTCCTGCATTGTTCTGAGTAAACATGTCAGATTTCCCAGCTGGTCTCTGTGGATTATGTGGATGTGGACATGAGGAAGAGTGGATGTGTGAGGTGATGTGGTGGTAGACGTGGTCTCCGTTCTCTCATCTCAAGTTGCTAATCAGACTGTTAACAAAGCGTTAGCCGCTGGCTAAACCTGAACCTTATAAATATTGAAACTAGCCTCCCAGAGGCTAAACCATTGTCACAACGACAGCTTTATAAAAGAATAAACCATGGTGAACTGTTGCAGATTATCATGCTCACACTCCAGGAACTTTACACCTAAACATCAGCATTCATGAAACATATTCATG
>NC_081520.1:737500-759441 GCF_030273125.1 Centropristis striata | reverse complement strand
ATTATTACAATCATGTAGAAGCAACACAGTTTTCAACTCAAACTCTGGATCAATATCTGAACCCTCTGAACCCCAACCAGCTTTTTTCTGTTGTTGCTCTTTTTACATTTTACCCCCCGTGGCCTTTTATTTCACTGCAATATATAAGTTTATCTAATTCTCTGATTTGAATATATATATATATATATATATATATATATATATATATATATATATAGTGTATATTGTGAATATATATATATATATATATATATATAGTGTATATTGTGAATATATATATATATATATATATACACAATATATATATATATTGTGTGTGTGTGTATATATATATGTATATATAGTGTATTATGTATATGTGTATATATATATATATATATATATATATGTATATATAGTGTATATTTATTGTATATACCCTTTCCAAGTGCCCACAAGTGCCATGAATATTGGATAAAAATTGTGTCTCTACATGCTATACATATATAACTATTTGCATTTTTACATCTCCTGTCCCTCTCCTCTCTGCTCTGTGTAAAACAGCCTCTTTATTTTACTCATTGTGGCCTTGTATTTATTATTATTATTATTAATAATAATAATAATAATAGTAATAATAATAATAATAATAATAATAATATTACATTCCATTTATATACCACTTTTCTAGACACTCAAATATGCTTCACAGAAAATGAATAATTAAATAATAAATACATGCTATACATACTAAGTCCTGCTGCTCTATGATATACCTCAGCACAAGCAGAATAATTAAATCAAAATTATATAAATATTTTTTAAAAAGAAGTAAAAACTCAAGTTTAATATCTCTGATAAATTATTTTTTATACAAATTTAAACAAATGCAATTTATATAAACATCACTTTTTCCAAATGTCCACAAGCATCAAGAATATTGGGGGGAAAAAATGTGTCTCCACATGCTATACATACTGAACTATTTCCTGTCCTCTCCTCTCTGCTCTGTGTAAACAGATTGTTTTTTGTGTTTATTTTGTTTAGCAGAAGTTAATGTTCAGGATCATATAGAATAAAATCACAATGTTAAGCTTTGTTTTGGTTCCTTTTTCTAACAGAGGACCTTTCATTCCCCACTGTCAGAGAGTTAACATTTGGACAATAACGCCTATTTGTACAGTTTCTCTCTATAATAAATGGTGTATTTTTGGTGAGTTTTTAAGGAAAAACATACATTTCTAGAAGAGGATTAAATATAGTTAATTAAATATGGAGCACAACATCACCATCAGACCTGTTTCCTGTTGAGGAATCCACAGACTGAGTGATGGGCCAGATGCTAAAAGCTTTAAAAGCATTATTGATTTCTGACTTCTGGCTGCTTGTATCTAGTTGCTTTACATGCAGAAACATTTATAAACATGCATTATGTATGAATACTTTGTTCTGACAGTCAACACTGAGAATCTGAGGAAACGCCACTTTAAATGTGATTCAGCTCACACACAGTCATGTATGTGGCAAAAAAAAGATCTGACAGGAGGTCAGAGGTCGCAGAAAGTGACCTGGATACACACACACACACACACACACACACACACACACACACACATACAAATACACAACATGAACACAGACAGCTTGGCAGTGTGTTATACTTATAATATCCAGCAGGGGCGCTGTTACCCAGGCAACAGAGCTCTCCTCCTCCTCCTCCTCCTCCTCCCTCCTCCTCCTCCTCCTCCTCCTCCTCCTCCTCCTCCTCCTATCAGCACCATCCATCATTGTTCATGAGAATTAGATATATATATATATATATATATATAATACCCTCTTAGATTGCAGATCACAGTGTAATTGTTGTGTACATAAACGATAATAATCTGTAAAATAGATTCACCTGCTCGACTCATAATTATATATGAATAATAACCAGTGGTGAAGTAAAAGTACTAATACACACTGTGAAATTACTCCACTACAAGTTAAAGTCCTGCATTCAAAATTAACTGAAGTAAAAGTACAAAAGTATCACATAATGTACTTAAAGTATCAAACATAAAAGTACTCACTTTTTTTCAATTTTTTTTGCTTTTTTTGTTTTGTTTTTTTATTTATTCATCTATTAATATTTAAACTTGTTTTTTTATTGCTTGCATGTTCGAAATAAAGACAATCAATCAATCAATCAATCAATCAATCAATCAATCATGCAAAGGGAACCCTCAGATTGTTTTAATATATTCTAAATATAATATTAGATCATTTGTATTGATGCTTTGATATAAACAGTGTTTTAATGTTCTTGTAAGGTTTATTTTAACTACTTAATATTCTGTTATGGGGTTTAATTTAAAAACATGTCATGAGGTAAAGTACAAGTACCTCTAAATTGTACCTATGTACATTGTACCTATGTACATTACTAAGTACGTAAATGTACTTACACCACTGAAAAAAATAAAACACTGTTATTTGCATTGTCTCTGCTTAAGTACACTGTAAAAAATGTTTTACACTCAGTTTAAAGTGTGTATTTTTGGTATTTGTACATAGATTTTTCTGTAAATAATTTAACATTCAAGATCCAATTTAATAATACTGTTAAAAATCTATAATATCCTGCTATATTAATTTAAAGTTTTAAGTTTTTCAGATTTGCACTTAATGGTTTAGGATACTCCTTGCCAAAATTCATACTTGTATGACTATTTGTGAAATTCTAGTACTTTAATATTTGCATTTACATTATTTATTATTATAAGGTTTTTTGGTCCCCTGGGACCTAACGCCACGAGTTGTGGGTGATCGTTATAAATGTATTTAATAAATGTAATAAAGATCACAGTGCACATAACGCTGTAACTTTTAGAGTCTTTCGGCTAAATGTTTTGGGTTTAAGGCCTGAAACGTAACTTTTTTTATTTAAAGCTCGAATATGTCAGTTTACTTTAAAAGATAGCTAAAAATACACAATTTATCGTAGAAAGAAGCTGTAAAAACGGGCGTTATCGTCAGGATTTGAACATTTTATAAGATTTGAACGGTCATTGAATGGAAGGTTAAAAACTTCACACACAGAATCACACACTTTTAAGTTCCAGTTTGCTCCTGAATGTGTTCACCTGCTGAGCTTCTTCCCATAACTACCTCAGAAATGATTATTGTACACAGTATTTATGTGCAGAGAAAATCTTTTTACTGAAAATGATCGAGAGGACGACTTTTCTCCTCTCTGCCCTTTAGGAGGACCTAAAGGAGGGAGGGAGGGGGGGGGGGGGGGGGGGTCTCCTCACCCACAATGTGTCACTGTCTGTCTGAGCTCAGCACAGAGAAAGAAGTGTGTGTGTGTGTGTGTGTGTGTGTGTGTGTGTGTGTGTGTGTGTTCTTGTTCTTCCTACATAGTGAGGACCGGAACACGTTTTTAACCAACAGAGTGAGGACATTTTTGCAAAGTGAGGACATTTCAGCCGGTCCTCACTTCTTTAAAGGCTTTTTTTTTTTAGATTTCAGACTTTGTTTTAAGGGTTAAAGGTCACATAATAACGATAATTAACTGAAACTGTATTGTGTGGTTACAAAACTAACTAAAATTATAGTGAAAATGTCCTTCGTTTTTATCTTTGTCAACTTTTTTCATACGTAATGAAGATGGATCAGACAAAGGAAATAAAGGCAAAATTTACTGTGACCTCTTTTAATCTCCCACCCAACAAATACCCCATTACAAAAAACTACAACTAATAAAAACAAACTCGCAAACTCACTCTAGAAATGAATTAAAACTAAAGACTTCACTATTCCAATGAAGGTCCTCACAAAGATAGAAGTACAAGAATGTGTGTGTGTGTGTGTGTGTGTGTGTGTGTGTGTGTGACTTCCTCTCTCTTTCTATTTTCGTTCTTTTCCAGAGTTGCCGCTTTTCTCCCAAATATCTGCCTCCCCCTCAGCTCTTCCTCTTCCCCTCCTCTCTCTCTCTCTCTCTCTCTCAGTAAACCATACCATCGGTTGCCATGGGAACGGTTGCCATGCAGCAGCAGCAGCAGCAGCAGCAGCAGCGAGGGTTTCTCTTGGTGGATGCGTGTCTAGCGGAGCGTGACGGAGTCTGGATGGCGTGTTGATTGGTTAGAGAGGGAGAGGAAGGAAGGAAGAGGTGTCAGGTTGGATGTGAGGTCTGAAAACTAGCAGCTGTGATGTAGTTTACCCCAAACAGCTGACCCAGATACCAACACACACTCACCTGGAGGACGTAGAACTATTGATCATGTGATCTAGTGTCAGGCTTGATCAGCTGATGCAGCCAGTGTGTGTGTGTCCACCTGAAGACTCTCCTCCTCATCTTCCAGTTGGTCAGTGAGGCTTCGTCTGTAACTACTGGCTCTGTAGAGCAGCTGTTCTCAACCTGGGGGTCGGGACCCCAATTGGGGTCACGAGATGATTTCTGGGGGTCGCCAAATCATTTTGGAAGTCAGCTCTGTCTCCACTGTGTTAAAGTGTTCATGTGTTAATGTGTTTTAGTCTTTTACTTAATGTCTTTTTATTGGTCATTTTGTGTCTTTTTTCATTTAATGTCTTTTTTTTTGGTCATTTTGTGTCTTTTTTTTAGTAATTTTGTGTCTTTTTTTTTAGTCATTTTGTGTCTTTTTATTGGTCATTTTGTGTCTTTTTTTGGTCATTTTGTGTCTTTTTTTGGTCATTTTGTGTCTTTTTTTTTGTCATTTTGTGTCTTTTTTTGGTCATTTTGTGTCTTTTTTTGGTCATTTTGTGTCTTTTTTTTAGTCATTTTGTGTCTTTTTTTGGTCATTTTGTTTCCTTTTTTTAATGTCATTTTATGTCTTTTTTTAGTCATTTTGTGTCTTTTTTTGGTCATTTTATGTCTTTTTTTAGTCATTTTGTGTCTTTTTATTGGTCATTTTGTGTCTTTTTTTAGTCATTTTGTGTCTTTTTTTGGTCATTTTGTGTCTTTTTTTGGTCATTTTGTGTCTTTTTTTTAGTCATTTTGTGTCTTTTTTTGGTCATTTTGTTTCCTTTTTTTAATGTCATTTTATGTCTTTTTTTAGTCATTTTGTGTCTTTTTTTGGTCATTTTATGTCTTTTTTTAGTCATTTTGTGTCTTTTTATTGGTCATTTTGTGTCTTTTTTTAGTCATTTTGTGTCTTTTTTGGGTCATTTTGTATCTTTTCTTTTGGTCATTTTGTTTCTTTTTTGGGTGATCTGAACTGTGCGTGTGAGATTGTGTTCAGTGAGTGGGGGTCACGGACAACATGCATGTTAAATTTGGGGTCGCGACTCAAAAAGGTTGAGAATAGCTGCTGTAGAGGAAGATCAGTCGGGATAATGGAGAGCTATGATGACGGAGAGTCATTGAAGAGAGAGAGAAGGATGAAAGGAGAGAGAGAGAGGAGAAAGAGAGAGAGAGAAGGATGAGAGGAGAGAAGGATGAGAGGAGAGAGAGAGAGAGAGAGAGAGTGGTATTGACCAGAGCAGGATCAATAAGCAGCCTGTCAGGATCAGGATAAGGTGGATCTGGCCGTCACGCCTCCCGGTTGGACGGCGCCCAGCGTCCATCTGAGAGAATCTAGTTTTACAGAGCGTGGTGGAGGAAAAGAGACTTCTGGTAGATTCTCATCAGAGGATCATGGAGATCTGGTGTTTGGTTCAGTAGAAGTCAGTGAGGCGGAGATATGACATGATGAGGAGCTGGAGGAGCTTCTAGTAAATCCCTCTTTAAGTTCACCCACCTGTTTCTGTACAGGACAACAACTTAACACCAGGATCTTTATAATAACCTGGATTTAATGACTAGCTGCTATATGAAAAGTGTAACTTTTGGAGTCTTTCGGCTAAATGTTTTGGATTTAAGGCCTGAAACTTTACTATTTTGATTACAGCTCTAATATGTCAGTGTTGTATCGCTAAAATACACGATTCATCATAGAAAGAAACTGTACCATTTCAATAGATTTGAACTCCTTAAATGGATCATAGGTAACAAAAGTTTCTGTTAGAAATATTAACCAAAATGAAGCTTAAAATTGTGATATTTCTGTCAAAATTACAAATATTCACTGAAAATCTGTTTACACAGAGCTGAGAGGAGAGGACAGGAGAGGCTGTTTACACAGAGCAGAGAGGAGAGGACAGGAGAGGCTGTTTACACAGAGCAGAGAGGAGAGGACAGGAGAGGCTGTTTACACAGAGCAGAGAGGAGAGGACAGGAGAGGCTGTTTACACAGAGCAGAGAGGAGAGGACAGGAGAGGCTGTTTACACAGAGCAGAGAGGAGAGGACAGGAGAGGCTGTTTACACAGAGCAGAGAGGAGAGGACAGGAGAGGCTGTTTACACAGAGCAGAGAGGAGAGGACAGGAGAGGCTGTTTACACAGAGCAGAGAGGAGAGGACAGGAGAGGCTGTTTACACAGAGCTGAGAGGAGAGGACAGGAGAGGCTGTTTACACAGAGCTGATTAGTTATATTCCATTTTAAGAGTTATATTCCATTTTATTCCAATAATTTAAAAAAATTATCAGAGAAATACAACTTGGGTTTTTCCTTTTTTTAAATCATGTATGTCATTATAACTGTGATTTGTTCCCACTTCTGGTTCCATAGTGCAGCAGGACTTATATTTTGCAGTGAAATTCAAGACTACAGTGAGTAAATTGTAAAAAGAGAAAAAAAAATCAACCTATAACAGTCAGACAGGGCTTCAGAGGGTTAAATTATGATTTTGGCAAAAATGCATGTTTGTTTGTAAAGTAGAAAACTTCATGTTTGTGTAAACTGTGATTCAGTTTTCCTTTAAAGCTGAATGCACTGCCCCAGAGTGGCCTGTTGGATACTGCTGGATTATAGACCAGTCATTACACACACACACACACACACACACACACACACACACACACACACACACACTCTGCTGAGGTTTTGCCTGCAGTGTGTGGTATGTTAAAGGAAGTTATGTCAGAATGTGGTTGGTTTTTAATTTCCTTGTCTTGGCTTCGTCACAGAAAAGAAAACAAGAAAACACAACGTTGCTTCTCTGCTCGTGTGAACCTGATCATGTTCTCGTTTTATTGTATTTCAGAATACTTGAAAAATGGACTTTAACAGCTGGATTGAGCCACAACAACTAGACCGAAAAAACAGTTATATAACTGTCACTGTGGCATAATGAGAACACACTTCTTACAGCTGAAATTTAATATACAGCTTCAAGTTTTCAGCCCAAATTTTAAAAGCAGCAGCAACACGCCTGGTTGTATCTGGCAGGTACATTAACACCACGCTGATTCTGTTCACTGTTATGTGCTTAATGTTAATGTTACTGGGCAAGAACTTTCAGAGAATATAAATTTCAATCTGTGCCTGATAGATATATTAAAATATAAGAAAAAACTCTAACCTCAAGGCAAATCAAATGTTGTAAACCTTCTCAAACTGAGTGACCTGTGTGTATGTGTGTGTGTGTGTGTGTGTTTGTTCGGTGTGTGTGTGTGTGTAGCCTCATTTACATTCAGACAGTGTGTGTTATAATAACCGGCTGTTCTGGAGTCACTGAGGCATGCTGGTTGTAAAACCACAGTCTCACATTTAACATGTTCACACACTTTAAGGACACCAATCTCTTTATATTTGCTAAGCAAGCAGTGACACACACACACACACACACACACACACACACAGACACACACAGACACACACACATTCTTGTACTTCTATCTTTGTGAGGACCCTCATTGTAACAGTGAATTCCCTTGCAAGGTTATAAGAGTTTTGGATTTTTCATCAGTTTTAATTTTGTTGTGAATTTTTGTTTTCAAATTCAGTTAGTTTTAATGAGTTTTTAGAGTGAGTTTGCTAGTTTTAGTTCAGTATTTATTTTTTGAAATGCTTTAGTTTTAGTTTAGTTTTTATTAGTTGTAGTGTTTTGTAATGGGGTATTTGTTGGGTGGGAGATTAAAAGAGGTCACAGTAAATTTTGCCTTTATTTCCTTTGTCTGATCCATCTTCATTATGTATGAAAAAAGTTGACAAAGACTATAATTTAATTTAGTTTTGTTACCACACAATACAGTTTCAGTTAATTATCATTATCATGTAACCTTTAACCCTTAAAACAAAGTCTGAAATCTCAAAAAAGCCTTTAAAGAAGTGAGGACCGGCCGAAATGTCCTCACTTTCCAAAAATGTCCTCACTCTGTTGGTTAAAAACGTGTTCTGGTCCTCACTATGTAGGAAGAACAAGAACACACACACACACACACACACACACACACACACACACACACACACACAACCTTGTATTCCTATCCTTGTGAGGACCGGTATTCCAGAGCACCTTACCATCACTATTAACCTCCAGCCCTTATTCTAACCCAGGGGAAGGCAACATGTGGCTCCCTGTGGCTGTGACATCATTGGTGTAGGCCCAAAGCAATTTGTATTCTTCAATTTTTAAAATGTGAAGCTTGTATACGGCAATAAAGCATTTTTAAAAAACATGTGCATCATAGCTTGTGAAAATCTTAAAAGCATTAACTTATACAATTTGCCAACTTCAAGTCTAGTTTTGAGTTTCCCTCGCCAGGCTAGCTTTCCATTCCAAACTCCAAAATTATATTAATAAATGCTCATTTTGACCAATTAGTCATGGTGGTAAACTAATTTAGACCTAGTAGGCTATTTCATTTATTCAAAATAAGGTTTGCGGCTCGATTCTGACAATTTTTCCCTTATTTTGGCCAACAATGGTTGTGTTGGTAGAAAAGGTTGCCGACCCTGTTCTAACAGTAGATTACTGCCTGAACCTGAAGGTTAGGACCAGGAACAGAACAAATGTCCTCACTCAAAACTTTCACTGTTCCTCATACTGTAGGAAATACACACTGCAAAAAAAGAAAAGTTGGATGCACTCAAAATTTCAAGGCAACAAACTTCGATAAAATTTTAAGCTGGACAATTAAACTAAATATTTTAAGTTTTGTTTTTGAGTTTGCTCAACTCTGACACTGACATTTCACTCTGACATTTCTCTGGCACGATTGTAACGCCGCTATGAAATGTCAGCTAATGTTGCGACCACAATGTTGAGTTAGCATTGATATGCTAATGGCTACTCTTGTAGCTGTAACAAGCAGCGCTGCTAGCATCAGTTAGCCGCTAGCATCAGTTAGCCGCTAGCATCGGTTAGCCGCTAGCATCAGTTAGCCTCTAGCATCAGTTAGCCGCTAGCGTCAGTTAGCCTCTAGCGTCAGTTAGCCGCTAGCGTCAGTTAGCCGCTAGCATCAGTTAGCCTCTAGCATCAGTTAGCCGCTGGCATCAGTTAGCCTCTAGCATCAGTTAGCCGCTAGCTTTCGCTAATGACTGAATTTCACAGCTTTCCCTCATTTCCCAACAAAGAAATAAGAGTTATCAGAACTATTGTCCCTTGTTGTGAACCCCAACTTAAAGATATAAGTAACAACAACTCACCAACTTGTTTTTGAGCAGACAACTGGCTTCCTTTGTTGTGCTAACTTACATTATTGCCCTAAATGTCAATCATTTATATTTCCAAGTTTTACCAACTTAAATCACTGTTTTAGGCCAAAAAATACAAGTTTTTGCTGTGCAAGTACACACACATACACACCCCGACAGCATGATCAGGTTTGTGTTTCAGCTCTTACTGGTGGCGGCTAGCTGGAGACACGTGCCGGCGGGCTTATTCACTGAGCAGGAAGTGTGTCTGCTACCACCTGGCTGGTGACATCATCATGTTTCATAACCACACAGCAGCAGCTCTAATAGGCTTATGTTGGTGTCTGTGGAGGAGACAGATATCCACACTCAGACGGATGAATATGCATACTCAAGCAGATGCCTATACACACACACACACACACACACACACACACACACACACACACAGGCCTTACAGTATGGTTACACTGCAGCGCAGCAGGAGAGATAATATTCTCTCTTCTGATTTGTTTAAAATGATGTCTCTTTGTCTTCTCAAGCTTATTTTAGACTCCTTTTCTTTCTCACCCTCCTCTTCTTTCTGTCGCCTGGAGGAGTGTGAAGAAAAGAGGAGGACAAGTTAATAATGACGATTAAAGGTCGATAGAACAGATGATGTGGATGAAGCTGAACTCAGTGAGGTGTTCTACCTGAACTCAGAGTTAATCAGCTGGCTGTGCATCACCTTAACTTGAAACAAAAAGTATGTCACTGTAGCTCCAGAATCATAAAGGAGAAGACTAGATTTGAGTCTGATTCGTACCATAATTGCTTGAAATTACAGATGTACAAAACTGACAATGCTGACATTTGTGTGGGTTTTTATCTGTTTCTGTAAATGTCACAGTAGCTGTTGCTGTGCACCTTTAACAATAGAAACCAGGCCGTGGTGTATGGGAGAGGATAATGGAGCCACTTGCTTTCTTTTCCTGACTTCACGGTGCTGTTTGTGTTGACGGATCAGGTTAATACCACTCGCTGCTGTCTCTAAAGCTCTACCAGTTGTTTATGAGTGCATATTTATTCTGATGGCTTTCTGTAATTAGGGCAAATATCCTTTGATGAACACTGAGACGAGTTTCCCCACAGGGATGATTAAGTACATGAGAATCACAATCACAGCGATGTAAGACTCTCAACGGTTCATCTGTCAACAATAAACTACTGACGCTAAGCTAAAGAGATGCTGCTGGATGTTATAACGCTGCTACAGAGAGACACAAGGACAACAAGGACGTTTTGATCCCGCCGTCTCCTCCATTGTGGAGCTCTGGCTCCGTGGTGCTGCAGGTTAAACAGCTTAAGGGATGAAGCGGCTTCATGTTAGGCTGAAATATGTGAGAAGAGAGAGATAACATGACAGTGTTACAGGCTCAGCTTCTATTGATCCTCCAGCCTGAAACACAGCCTCAACTCTTTCTATCCGTCTGCTTTAACACTTCTACACATCTACTGTCCACAATATACAGTTTGAAACGGAAAACAATATCCGCACTAACAGTTTAGCATCGTTTCAGAAATTCTCCCCCCACTGAACCCCAAGAAGCTATTTCAGGTTTTAGCTCCTTTTACATTTTACTCACTGTGGCCTTGTATTTATTAATGATAATAATAATAAGAAGAAGAAGCTAGAAGTGCAGAAAAATCCAATTAAAATGATATAAATCTTTTAAAAAAGAAGAAAAAACTCAAGTTTAATATCTCTGATAATTTTTTTTTCTAAATTGGAAAAAATGAAATTTATATATACATCAATTTTTCCAAATGTTTACAAGTTTTATGAATATGAAAAATTGTGTTTCCATATGCTATCCTTATCGAACTATCTCCTGTCCTCTCCTCTCTGATCTGTGTAAACAGATTTCCAGTGAATATTTGTCACGTGACCGTTGGTCTCAGCAGAATCAATAATAATAATAATAATAATAATAATAATGGCTTCACAGTGTCTCTGAGGAGCAGAATGTAATGTTTTTAACAGGATCATATAGAATAAAGATATTTTGACAGAAATATCACAATTTGTAGCCTCATTTTGTAAAATCTGTGTATATTTTTGGCAATCTCTTGAAGAAAACACATGTTTCAACGCCTCCATCAGGCTCAGGGAGTTTAGTGTGTGGTGACCCTTAAAGAGGTTTGTGTTGATGCCACCATAGCATCAGTTACTGGCTCCATGGTTTTATTGATAATAACCAAAATCATTATCAAGAAATCCAAGTTAAATGTCTAGAGATCAGCTCTTACATTAAACTCTGTTATCATTAAATGTACCTTTAGTTGTACCAGACATTAAAATGAACAAGAAGTTAAAGAAAAAAGGTGATCTCATCATTTTTTCCATAACTGTACATTCAGTGCAGACCTACAGTCCGTCTGCAGAGTTTTAAAGAGATTCACTTCACTGTTTAGCAACACACAACTATCAGAAGAATGCTGGCTTTGATAAGAGGAACTTAAAAAACCAGAGGCATACAATTCTGGTGGATCAGACAATTGGAACTGGTTCTGGTTTCCCATCCATAATGACCCATAAAACCCTCTAACCACCGACCCTTGTGTGCAGCTTTTAACTGATATTTACGGTAACTGACTGTAGCTGAGTTCAGTTCTCACCTCAACACCACCTCAGTGTTCACACGCACATGTTCACATGTTTCCAGCTTTGAAATCTGGAAACGCCAATAAATGCTGAGAACATGGACGCTCCTCCACCAGGTGCTCTCTGGGAGTGGTCTGGAGGTTTCACCACTACTTCATCATGTTGGGAAGCTGTACTTGTGTGGTTTTGTGTGGCTGGGCAGCAGCTCGGTCCCTCTTGTCCAGTAACGTCCCCGTAGCAACACACCAGCAGGCTGGTCCAGTCCTCACAGTCCCTGGCCTGGTTCCCTACTCCCAGCCCCGGTCCTCCCCCAGGCTCCGGCCCAGTCCCAGTCCCTGCCCTCTCCCCCAGTGCACTTTTGACCAGTGCTCCCACAGCAGATGGAGAGCAGAGGAAAGTGTGTCACCAGCAGCCATGACTCCCTCCCTCCCTCCCCCTCCTCTCTCTCTCTCTCTCTCTCTCTCTCTCTCTCTCTCTCTCTCTCTCTCTCTCTCTCTCTCTCTTTCTATCCTCCCACTCCCTTCTTCCCTCACTCCCAGGATTTGGTGCATCAAACATTGATTTGTCTTTATTTTTAGAGCAGCTGTGTGCAGCGTGCATGTGTTGTGTGTATCTGTGCTCCAGATGCTGGTCCTGCTGGTCCTGCTGGTCCTGCTGGGTTCTGGCCAGCTCCTCTGTGTCTGGGTGCATCACTGCGTGTCTTTGTGAATGTGTCAGAGCTCCTTTTTTTTTCTCTTCTCCAAGTTAATCCCTTAAGAAGAGGTGTGGTTGTTTCTCTCGCTCGGCTCGGCGCTCCCTCTCCTCTCGTCCTCTCTCTCTCTGAGCAATATCATCACATGCTCTCTCTCTCTCTCTCTCTCTCTCTCTCTCTCTCTCCTCTCCTCCTCTCATCTTCTCCTCTCTGCTGTTGTTGTTGCTGTGGCCGCTAGTCTGAGGAGTTCTTCTCTCTCAGCTTGTCAACTCTGCGTCTCCTCTCCTCTGCTGTGCGACAGACATGAGTTGTGGTGGTGAGATGGGGGAGGCCATCGAGCTCAGGTGAGTCAGTGGGGGGGGTTGTTTGTTTGTGTTTGTTTAAGAAGTGGCAGCAGGTATTCATATGCGCTTCATGTGTTTCTTTACATACATTAATCCGCTTTTTCTGCATTTCTGTGTGCACCTGGGAGTGTTTTAGAGCGATCTGGGTCGGCTGTTACCATAGCTCTCACTACCTTGGGCTGTTTTTCTCAGCCTCACCTCGTTTTCTGTCCATCAAACTGACCCTGTTTCACACGGCAGACATCTGCAGCTCTGTAGAGGTCAGCAGGAGATGTGTGTTGTGTTGTTTCCCGTGGTAGTGATGTTGTTGTTGTTGTGTTATTGGCTACGCTGGTATTTTCAGTCAGTGCCAGAGTGATAATAGGTCTTGTCCCAGCCTGTCCACAGGGCTCATAGCGGCTAATAGCCTTAGCAGATGCATTAGCCCCCATGCCCATATGGAAGAGATTAAACCTGCTACATTGATGCAAACACCCAACATTTTTCTAGCATTAGTGCCTCCGCATGTTTCTGAGTGCACGTATTGATATGTATGTGCACCTGCCACGCACTTTATTTATTTATTTAGTCTGGAAAAGGTTTGTTTCCCAGCCAGAGACCGGTTTGCTTCAACCCCCCCTCTCCGACTTCAACACTTCTTCCTCTCTTTTCTTTCTCTGCCGTCGTGATTAGATAATTGAGGAGGACAGCTCTCATGTGTGTTGCAAAAAAAGGAAGGAGGCAAAGCGTGAGAACGCAGCGGAGACCAGAGTAACGAGTGAAATGAGGACAGGCGAAGAACAGCGAGACGGGAGATGAGAGGAGAGGAGGGGTGTGAAAGTGAAAGTTGGGTTTGATGAGGGAAGTGTGGATGAGGGAAGAGAGGAAGAAAGGCGAGGAAAAGTGGATTCATTAGAGAGGAAATGTGATTTTTGAAGCAGAGAAGGCATGGCATTAATATATACTGAATGTGAATAGAGTTATTTTATTGCTTTTAAAACGGGTAGAGAAATATTTAGAAAGTGGGCATAATGGGGCCAAAAAGGAGGAAATGAGATGAGGGAAAGTTTCAGTAAAGGCTGTAGAGTTTGGTGCTGCAGAGCCACACCAGGTCACTTGGCTTTCCTCTCTGACCCAAGAGTCTGAAGAGTCTGACGTCAGACCTGCTCAGTCCAGGCTGAGGGTGGGGTCCACAAGACGTGGAGACATGTCAGCGGGAACAATAGCTGCTCCAGATGCACAACATTTGTTGCATTGTGTTTAAAGTTGTGTACGGGTTTCTGTTTGGGAGTTAAAGTAAACTTTAGTGGCAGTTTAGTGACAAATATGAACTGATATTGTTGTGTAATGTCCTGCTCACTAAGTCATCTCTAACCTCAGAGATGAAAGTCTTTCTGTCCTATCGGAGCGTAGCGGCTGATAAGCGTCCTCAGCGCTGCTCTAGACTGATAGAGGGACACAAAGTGGAAACACAGCATGACAATATGATACTGGAGCATATCGACTAGACTGCTCCACTTCACGCCTGGCTGCGCTCTTTAGATTAGCACACACACACACACACACACACACACACACACACACACACACACACACACACACACACACACACACAACATGCAACACTGTCTGCAAAAAACTCTTATCTCCGTTCTGAGGGAACCTATTACCTATTAGATTATGGTGGCCATTTTCAATATGTAAAAAAAATAGTGCATTGTTGTGCATGAATACACTTAACCCTCTGAAACGTATGTGTTATTTAAGTGATCGCCAAAAATACACAATTTATTGTAGAAAGAAACTGTAAAAAAAGGCATTAGCATCAAAGTTTGAACTTTCCGACAGTTCTTGAACGGATCATACGTTACAAACATTTCTGTTAAAAAAAGTGATCAAAATGAAGCTTAAAGTTCATTCAAATTCTACACTTTATTATACTCATTTCATTTTAAAGTTCACTATAATTGGAATAACCAGATCCTGTTGAAAACATGAACTTCTGCTCCTCAGAGACACTGTGAAGACGTGATAGATTCTGCTGAGACCAACAGTCACGTGACTAATATTCACTGAGCATCAAACAGAGCTGCAGGTTGTTGTTGTAAATAGAGGTAGTGGAAATAGTTCAATATGTGTACAATGTGGAGACCCAATTATTTTTCTATTATTCAAGACACTTGGAAAAGTGCTGTATATTAAAATTTAATTTTATTCCAATTTAAAAATAATAATAAATAATTTATCAGAGAAATTCACCTTGTGTTTTTTTTATGATTCATGTCTGTGCAACTCTGCACAAAATAAGTTTTAAGTTGTTCCTTCTAGCTGGTTGTGCTGATTCCACAGAGCTGCAGGACTTTATTATATACTGCAGTGAAACACAAGGACACAGTGGGAAAAAGCAAAAAATGCCCTGAAACAGAAAAAAGTTCAGAGAGTTAACTGACATTTCAGTTTCATTAAAAATGGACAAACTATTACATGGACACACACACTCACACACACACACACACACACACACACACACACACACACACACACTAGCTTGGTCAGTACCCTCTCTGCCCGCTGCTCCAAGGGCAGAGGGGGATTTGGATATTGTTATGTTAATCTGCCTCTCTTTTGTATCTTGGAACCCATTCAGACACACACACACACACACCTACACACACACACACACGTACACACAGACGCACACTACCACACACACACACACACACAGGTATGATCACATTCAAGCATGCACAGACTTTGTGCATAATTGCAATGCATGCAATAAGGTAAGGAAGGACAAGAATAGTTTTTCTTCCCAAAAAAAGAGAGCAGATGCAAGTTTCACTGCAGAAACACAAGCTACAACACACACACACACACACACACACACACACACACACAGTCTTCTCCGGGCTTAACTTGGGTGGGTGGGAAGTGAAACAGCAGCAGGAGGGGCAGTGACAGCGTGGTGATAAGCCTGAGGAAGAGGATAATAAGTGTGGGAGCTGTGTGTGTGTGTGTGTGTGTGTGTGTGTGTGTGTGTGTGTGTGTGTGTGTGTGCGCGTGTGTGTGTGTGTGTTGAGGTGACAGTGCATGTGTGCACCAACACACACACACACACACACACACACTCTGTCTCTGCAGAGCTAACATAATATCACTTGAAGCTTCCCGGCTAAATCCTATTTGCAGAAAGACTGGGAAGCAGATAATTTTAATTGCAGGATGTTTCCTCAGACTCTGCAGACGCTTATTTCATTTGTGTTGAATGAACGAGGCAGGAAGAGTGTTGGTGCTCTATGGATGTATGTATGTGTGTGTGTGTGTGTGTGTGTGTGTGTGTGTTCTTCTGTGTGTTGGTGTCTTTGAGCATGATGTTGTGAAACCTTCTATCTATCCGTCTTCATCCCGTTGATATCTGCTTTACTTCCATAGAGTCGACCTCTCCTCTTAACTTATCTTATTGTAACTGTTGAGTTAGGGCTCACACTCATTATTACCATTATTGAGACATTATACTGAACATTTATGACACTGAAAAAAATAAGAAAAGAAAAACATTGTCTTTTCAACAGGTTTTTTTTGTGTGCAATTAAACTGAAAAAAATAAAATATAAAATATGAAAGGGAAATATATTTTTTAATATAAAAGATTATTTATATATATACATTCAATTAAATAACATAAAAATATTATAAATTAGATTAAAATAAATAGATAATAAAAGATAGTATGTGCACTTCAGCAGCATACTGAAAACTACAGGAAAAAAATAAAAATAAAAGGGGGAAAAATTAAAAAAATAATATATAATATGGTGTATATACATTAAAATGAATAATATTTAAAAATTATAAATTACATAAAAATAAATACGATAGTATGTGTGCTTCAGCAGTGTACGGAAAACTTGGTATCAAATAATCAATTAAATTAGATCAAATTAGGATTAAGATTTCCTTTATTTGTCCCACAACAGTTACAGCAGCAAAGTGGATAGACAAAAACATAAATAGTGAACAGCAGTAACTAGAAATTTAAGAAAGGTATGAGCAAATAAACAAGGAAAACATATAATAAAGTATTAACAATTAACAATATAAACAAGTAGAAATATAAAAAGTATTCAAAATGAAAACTTTATGCATTATATAAAACATTATATACAGGGTCAGCAACTGGATATGGACCATTGCACAGAGAATATTGAACATTAAATTAGAAAAATGTTGTAGTGCTGTCACAGCCTACTGAAAACTCCTAAACACTGTGTGTGTGTGTGTGTGTGTGTGTGTGTGTGTGTGTAAACATCCGTTGCACCATTATAATAGCCATACAAATGATGTTTAAAGACAGTACTCAAATAGAAAGTTATAATGTGTGCAATGATAAAGTGTTAGCATTACTTATAGATAAAACATTATTTATTATAATTTCATTGGCAGTAAAATAACTATTAACTGAAGTTTGATTAACTCTCAATTTACCATTTATTAATAATGGTTATTAGAATAGATAATAAGAGCTACACTAACTGCCTGTCTGACTTCATTGTGGGTAAATAATTAAATATCCAACGGGACACCGGCACTGAGGAACATTTATTCTGATGTTCATGTTCACATCAAGTCATTTCTTGGTCCATTTGACTCAGCGAGACGCCTGAAAACCTGACAGAACTGAGTCACACAGGAAGAATATTTTACTGGTTTTCTTCATGAGTTTATTTCCAACTGGATCTAATTTCTAATTGGTCATATTTTCAGAGTGATCTCTCTTCCTGCCAGTTGTCCCGCCCACCATGTTGGTCAGATTGATGGTGTTGTGTTTGTCACAGCAGACTGAGAGCTGAGGCTTCATCAGAGTCTGCAAGAAAGATTACAGACAGCCAGATGGATTAAAGGGAGGCAGGAGCGTGTGTGTGTGTGTGTGTGTGTGTGTGTGTGTGTGTGTGTGTGTGTGTGTGTGTGTGTGTGTGTGTCACTATGTGGTTGCGTCCCAGATGCCAGTGAGCTGGACATTGAGGAGCAGAAACATGGTGTCCTTCCTCTGACTCTCTGATGCAATATGATCTTTCAGGGTGAAGCATTACAGAGAGCTGGCCTAATATAATTATAGTGTGTGTGTGTGTGTGTGTGTGTGTGTGTGTGTGGAGGCTGGTGGTCATTTGGCATAATGAGATTGAGCGACCCTCTGTGACTCAGGTTGCGGGGTTAGACTCCACCTGCTGATCCAGGATCAGTTCTGGTTGTTGTGATGTCACAATTTGTCTGCAACAAGTGAGTCACATTTACAGATTGAAGACTATTTTATACAGTCTATGATTGAAGAGGAAGAATATCTGACTGAATGTTCATGAGAGATTCAGAAAGAGATGCTTAAAGATTCATGTCTGGAAGGAGGCGGATAAAAGCTGTTTCTGGCTTCATCTCATTTAAAACATCGCCAAAAATAAACCGTTAAGAATAACTAGATCCTGTTAAAAACATTATATTCTCCTCAGAGACTCTGTGAAGACGTGATTGATCCTGCTGAGATACACAGAGCTGAGAGGAGAGGACAGGAGAGGCTGTTTACACAGAGCAGAGAGGAGAGGACAGGAGAGGCTGTTTACACAGAGCAGAGAGGAGAGGACAGGAGAGGCTGTTTACACAGAGCAGAGAGGAGAGGACAGGAGAGGCTGTTTACACAGAGCAGAGAGGAGAGGACAGGAGAGGCTGTTTACACAGGGCAGAGAGGAGAGGACAGGAGAGGCTGTTTACACAGAGCTGAGAGGAGAGGACAGGAGAGGCTGTTTACACAGAGCAGAGAGGAGAGGACAGGAGAGGCTGTTTACACAGAGCAGAGAGGAGAGGACAGGAGATAGTTCAATGTGTATAGCATGTAGCTTGTTTTCCACTATCTGTGAAACACAAAAAGTGCTAATAATGTTAATATGAATTCCATTTAATTCCAGTTTTTAAAAATATATTTTTTCAGAGAAATTCAATTATTTTATGATTTATGTCATTATAACTGTGTTATTCTGCCCAAAAGACATTTTTGAGTTGTTCCCACTTCTAGCCATGATTTTGCTGATTCCATAGAGCTACAAAACTTAAATATATTGCAGTAAAATACAAAGCCACAGTGAATAAATTGTAAATATAAAAACCACCCTGAAATGTCTTGTTGGGGGTTAAATCTGCACCCAGTACGGAGAACGCACAGAGAAAAAATCTAAGCTCAAGACAACAGACTCGACTTCATAAATAATGAATTTTACAGTATAGAAAATCATTCAAGGACATACACAGTTTTACAGTAGATGCTGTCATGAACAGCACTGAGCTCACCTGCATTATAAATAACTATGGATTGTGGATTGGTCCTGAATTTAAATGGCAGAGAGATATATGAACCCACCAACCCCTTTTATAGAGTAGCCTGCTTTATTATAGGGCAGAATGGGGCGTGTGTGTGTGTGTGTGTGTGTGTGTGTGTGTGTGTGTGTGTGTGTGCAGGAGACAGACAGACAGACAGCTGTTGGTTGTTTTGTTTTTATTTTTTATTTTATTTTTTCTTCTTTTTTTGCTGGGACAGTTAGATTGTATAAATTATATGTTGATTGTAATTCAATGATTGTAAATATTGCTTTCTTCAATTGTTATTAGTTTTTCTTTTCTTTTAAAATGAATAACAGAATTATTATAATTTATTGTAAATATTGCTTTCCTTATCTTGTTATCTTTTTTTCTGATGCTTGCTTTGGCAATATATACATTGTTACGTCATGCCAATAAAGCCAATTGAATTGAATTGAATTGAATTGAATTGAATTGACAGACAGACAGACAGACAGACAGTCAGTAGTCTCAGTAGGTGTCAGGCTGATGGTTCTGATGGTTAAACACGCTTCAGCTGCTTCAGCTGTCTCAGTACATTAGGATGCGGTGCAGCTGTTTGCCTCCTCATTTACATAGAAGTATAGAAGCATGCTTCATAAGCCTCCTACATGCTGCACCGAACCTGGTCTCACAGGAATCCGTGGAATAGCCACGGAATCACTCAAATTTCCGTGAAACTGACACGAATTTCGCTACAATGCAAGTTAATGACATCATATCCCGTGGCTATTCCATGGATATTTTTTAATTGGTTTGTTCCAAGTCACGTGACTTTCAAGGTCCCGGCGGTCAGAACAAAAAACATGGCGGACAGTTCTCTCATTTTTAGTGAAAAAAATCAATATTTTGACTTAGTTTCTGCATAAAAATGGATTTTGATCACATTTCTAGCGAGAAATATATGTTTTATTTTCTAAATATTCACTCAGTGAATGTACATAATCACTTTGTATGTTGGAATAGCCACGGGATATGACTGGCATTAACTTGCATTGTAGCCAAATCTGTGTCAGTTTCACGGATTCCTGTGAGACCATGTTGGCTGTACCATACATCTCCACTCATGTGTATGTGCTGCAGCTTCTTTATGTTTGCTCACTAGCTGCTGCACCGCAGGGCGTTGATGTTTCTGATGCATAGACACATGAGGACAGACTGTACTGACTCTATTTATGCTGTATTGTTTCCTCTTTTTGTGTAGAAATGACTTATTGATGTAGTGACTGAGTTACGGGAGAGATTTCCCAGATGTGATATTGATGTGGAACATTAATTCTGTCACCAGTTTGTTGAGATACAGATCACATTGTAATGTGTTTTAATGTGCTTTAATGTTATTTTTAGCACAACACAACTTTTTTTTTTACCTTTTAGGATTCACAAAAGTTCAAAGATCTTCCAAGATCTTACTGGAAGTCAGTCGAGACGTTCAGGATGTTTCAGGCTGAACTTTGCACTCTAGCAAGAGAAAAATCCACCTTACAACAATCCCAAAAAATAGTTATCAACATGTTGTGTTGTTTTAATGTGTTATCTTGTGTGGAAAGCCATCAACTTTATGATGAAGACGCAATTCACAAGATTTTATTCTACATCTGTTTAAAAGCATGTTTTACATTTTACTCTTTTACACTTTGATTTTCACTCTAAAGGCTACAAAGTGTCACATTGTCACAATGTGTTTTGTGCTGCATGACAGTTATAATGCCATAAATCATAACAAGAAAAAAAATGCAAGTTAAATTTCTTTCAAAATATATTGTACAAAAATGGAAAAAAAAAATACAACCAAAGTGTTGCCAATATTTAAAAAAGGAGCTCCACATTGCTATATGTACTTAACTATTTATACTTTAACATCTCTACTTACAACCTCTTCTGTCCTGTCCTCTCCTCTCTGCTCTGTGTAAACACACTGTCCAACTTTAATAAATGTAAATAAAAACATTTATTCAGTTTTAAACAAGATGAAGAATAAAATTATTTTAAAATGATTTTAATCAAATTTTAAGCTTACATTTGGTTATTTTTCCTGGCAGAAGTATTCATCACACATGATATGTTCCAGGATTGTTTGAAATTTGAAAATCAGATGAAAATTTCTGTTTTTACAGTTTCTGGCTATGATAAATGGTTATATTTTGGCGATTTTTAAAAAAGAAAAAATCTGTTTTGTGGGTTTCTTAATATGGACAAACACATTTCTCTGTTTTCTGGTCCTTTCTGACAAGTTATTGCAATCTTTCATATCTTTGAACACTAAAATGCTCAGATGAAACAACATTTATATCCTTGGTTGTTGTGTCAAAAGTATTTTTACATTGCTGAATAATAATGTTGGTAATAATCTAATATTCAGCACTACAAGGCCGGCTGGATGCTGTTTTATTTATATTTTATGTTCTGGGATTTTTTCAGCTGAAAACACAACACACAAATGTTTTTACTGCTCACAGC
>NC_081520.1:725000-732500 GCF_030273125.1 Centropristis striata | reverse complement strand
TCTTCTTCAGTCAGTTTAACTCGTCCTGTTAGCCTCCGTTGACATCATGTTTCAGTGTCTGTCCCCTGGTGGCATCAGACGCCTCTCTGCTCACTCTTCCTCCTCCTCCTCCTCCTCCTCCTCCTCCTCCTCCTCCTCCTCCTCCTCCTCCTCCTCCTCCTCCTCCTCCTCTCCTGCTGTCCAAAACCATATGAGGCCAGTTACAGGGCAACCAGCACCTCCCTAACCAGCACCTCCTCTCCCCACCCAGTCTCTTTACTGTAACCCCCCCCCCCCCCTTCACCTCCCTCGTGGGGTATTACACACCAGCTACCCCTCCACACACACACACACACACACACACACACACACACACACATGTCCACACCTGCTGCCAGCCAGGTGCCAGTCACTTGGCGCTTCGCCCAGAAATGACTGGCCCAAGCCTCAGCGTGTGTGTGTGTGTGTGTGTGTGAGTGTGTGTGTGCAACTGTGTGACTCTGTGTGTGTGTGTGTATGTGTGTGTGTGTGTGTGTGTGGTGTGCATGTGTGTTAATGTGTGTGTGCTTGGCAGAGGACACATGCCTCACATGCCAGAAATGAGTAAAGAAGCCACTCCAGCTCATTTGAATACTCTGTGTTACACACACGCCTGTCTGTGTGTGTGTGTGTGTGTGTGTGTGTGTGTGTGTGTGTGTGTGTGTGTGTGTGTGTGTGTGTGTGTGTGTGTGTATATATTACCAGCAGCATATCAGTGATGAGAAGTGACGTGTCAGTGTGTATATATGAGCTTGTGGCAGAGCAGAGAGCAGATTTCTTCTTCAGTTAGAGATCACAGATGAATATTATATTTATTAAGTGTAATAGTTGTGCGTTGTCGTGCTCTGCTGTAGGACCGATGCCGCCCACATGGTAAGGAAATAATGCAGCATATACACTACAAAGGCTACAAAGGCTTTAAAGTTTGGAAAACTCTTTATGTTGTATTTTCAGTATGCTTAAATTTGTAAAATAATAATTTCAAAATAATCTGGTGCTTCATTTCCTGGATCAGGCATGTAAACCAAAAATCTCTTAATATTTGAAACAAAACAATTAGTCAGATTGTATTGTTGTATGCTGGTGTCTCACACCAGGAGAACTAATAGCTGGATAAGATAATAATTAAACATTGTTGACTAAAGAAGCACAATCTGTTGATTTAATCCACAGATTTGTAAAACATAAAATTTCTTTATAAAGATTCACGCAAAACATTGCT
This sequence comes from Centropristis striata, assembly GCF_030273125.1. Taxonomy (NCBI): domain Eukaryota; kingdom Metazoa; phylum Chordata; class Actinopteri; order Perciformes; family Serranidae; genus Centropristis; species Centropristis striata. The sequence goes on along the minus strand of NC_081520.1, from coordinate 731,260 downwards.
TTATATTTTGTCTTTACCAGAAATGTGCTTCTGGTAAAGAAAAGTTTCTTGGAATTAATTAATTCAGCATAAAACCAAAAAAGTATGTTTTCTACATGTCTCATTTAAAACGTTGCCAAAAATAAACTGCTTATAAAAACTAGATCCTGTTAAAAACATTAAATTCTGCTCCTCAGAGACACTGTGAAGCAACGAAATGTGACAAATATTCACTGAAAATCTGTTTACACAGAGCAGAGAGGAGAGGACAGGAATATATATAAACAGCATGTGGAGACCCAATTTCTTCCCAAATATTCATGACACTTTTGTGTACGTGGAAAAGTGTTGTATATATAAATTCCATTTTGTTGCAATTAAAAAAGAATATCGTTTTTTGAGTTGTTCCTTCTTCTAGCCATGATTGTGCTGATTCCATAGAGCTGCATGACTTATTATATATTGCAGTGAAATAAAAGGTCACAGTGAGTAAAAAGTAAAAAGAGAAAAAGCCCTGAAGCAGCTTATTGGGGTTCACAGGGTTAAAGACTGGTCTGGAGGGAGTGGACTGTAAAAACAGGAGAAAAAGGGACAATAAAGTGAAATTTTCTACCTTAAAACAGAGATAAGAGAGGAGCTGCTGATGCAGATAATTCAGTCTTGATAAAGAGCAGCAGCAGGCGAGGAGAGATGTTTTTATTGTACTCCAGATCTTCTGATGTGACTGTAGAGGAATGAAAACAGTAATTATCATTTTTAAGCAGGTCATGTTTTCATGGCGTCATGTTTCATTGTGCTGGGAAATTAGCATCGCTAAACAGGCCAGCGGGCTGAATGGGCTAATTAAGCAGCGCAGAGAGGGTTGTGTGTGCTCAGTGTGTGTGTGTGCTCAGTGTGTGTGTGTGTGTGCTCAGTGTGTGTGTGCTCAGTGTGTGTGTGCTCAGTGTGTGTGTGTGTGTGTGTGCTCAGAGTGTGTGTGTGTGTGTGTGTGTGGTGATCAGCATTCGCTCAGCGTTCCTGAGGTTTCTTGGAGAGATGAGAGCTCAGCCTCTGCTTTGTGTTCATTAGTGTTAACGTCTACCTGTGATTGGTACATTGTGTCTCTGATGGAGGATCAGTGGTGCATCATGGGGGATCAGTGGTGCATCATGGGGGTTTATGTGTTTCTGACGTTAATGCGCTGACTGCCTTGTTGGGATGATTACTGCATAATGAGCTCCAGCTAATCAATGAAATTCATCCCCCTCCACTCATAATGCTGCAGAAACACAGGACCTAGTCTCTGTTCAAAGCTCTCAAGCACCATTTCTTTAAATTACACTTTGTTATATTTAATTAGCTTTTAATGAGCCGCGCTGTTAAAGGGAGAGTACACATCGCCAAGAACACACTGTTCATGTGTAGAAACAGGCTTCATCGTCACAGTTTGAACTTTCTGACAGTCCTTGCACAGATCATAAGTTATGAAAGTTTCAGTGACAAAAAGTAACCAAAGACAACCATAACATTGTGATATTTCTGTCAAAATCACTTTATTCTACATGTCCATTTAAATTGTAGCCAAAAAAATAATGGTTTGGAATAACTAGAAACTGTTAAAAACATTAAATTCTGCTCCTCAGCCACACTGTGAAGCCATGAGACCAACTACAGGCTGTTTACACAGATCAGAGAGGAGAGGACAGGAGAGGCTGTTTACACAGATCAGAGGGGAGAGGACAGGAGAGGCTGTTTACACAGATCAGAGAGGAGAGGACAGGAGAGGCTGTTTACACAGAGCAGAGAGGAGAGGACAGGAGAGGCTGTTTACACAGATCAGAGGGGAGAGGACAGGAGAGGTTGTGAAAATGCAAATAATTCAATATGTATAGCATGTGGACAGGGGCTGACTGACCAATGGGTAATGCTGTCAAAGTCCAGAACGGCCGTCCCACATACTCTATATATATATATATATATATATAGATATAGATATAGATACTCTATCTGTGGCCTTTGTTGTTCATCAGAAAAATAATGTGATTAGCGTCAATATGTTAATTTATTACGTGGGGAAAAAACACAAAACTTGAAACAAAAACACAAAGAAGAGTGCAAGAAACTGTCAAGTAGAAACAGTAAAGATAAAGGTGGCTGGGAAAAATCAAAAGCGTACAGGGCCAAATGGTTACAGGGTGGCGGCATTAAAATGAGCTGTTAGTGTTGAAGCAGCTAGTGAGCCAGTAGGAGGAGGAGCCGACAGTTATTAGGTTCTGCTGCTATGAACAAACACTTTTTGGGTTTTGGGGAGCTAACATGCTGTCAGTCTCTCTCTCTCTCTGTGAATATCCCAGTGGTATAGAGCCTTGACACACTGGCAAGTGGTTATTTAACCCATTGAAGCCTGGAAAGCAGATACGTTGTTTTGTAGTATTTGTATAAGCTCTCAAATACTTTTTGAATTTCATTTCATTTCATCTGCTACAGAGGCTGAAAAATCTATTATTTAGTAGAAGAGTTGACACTTCTGTTGAATTTCCAGAAAAACTTCAGGTTTTAGGGGCTGATTTTAAAATCGCCCAGAGGTTTTACAGGCAGTTTTACAGGCGTTTTAGGCATCAATGGGTTAAACGTGTAATACATATGAGTTATGTGGGCCTACATTTTTGGAAAAAGTCCAAGGCCTTTATTTAGTCCCAGTCCGTCCCTGCATGTGGAGACCCAATTTCTTTTCCAATATTCATGACAGTTGTTCCCACTTCTAGCCGTGATTGTGCTGCTTCCATAGAGGTACAGGGTTTATATATGGAGTGGAATACAAGGCCACAGTCAGTAAAATGTTTTAAAAAAAAGCTTAAAATGGCCTGAAACAGCTTATCGGGGTTCAGAGGGTTACAGTGGAGTCAGAGCTTATATTATTATTATATTATTATTATTATTATTATTATTATTACTATATTATGTGATCTCCACCACTAACCCTAGTCCCTCTGTGTGTCCAGTACCAGGGAGCACGTGACCCCGGAGATGAACAAGCTCCGTCAGAGCCTGAGGAGGAAGAAGCCCACCTACGTGCCCGAGGCCAGCAGACCCCACCAGTGGCAGGCTGACGAGGAGGCGGTCCGCAAGGGCAAATGCAACTTCCCTGTTCGGGTCAGTTTCCCAAAGCTAACATAGTTCTGGTCAGCTCTTGACCTGTGACATGTTCCAGTCATGTTTTTTATGTTAAATCTCGACTTGAAAAGTAACTAAAGCTGTCAGCTAAATGTAGTGGTGTAAAAAGTACAATATTTGCCTCAAAATGAGGTGAAGTAGAAACATAAAGTTACATAAAAGTACCTCAAAATTGTACTTTTGTCCAGAACTTGAGTAAATGTACTTAGTTACATTCTACCACTGCAGACAGTTAATTCAAGGACTGTTTTGTTTTGACAATCCAACAATGATCTTCAGTGATTTTACTGTTCCTGGATATGATCAATGGATAAAAAAACAAAATACATGCCTCTCCAACCCAGCAGCAGGTTGAGAGGATTTAGATTTATGTGTGTATATATAAATATATATATCTTACACAAGGTCGATGTAATCTCTCATTCCAGGTGAGGAATAACTTTCCTCTGCTTATACAGTGACGTGAAGCTAAATAAATCAGAGGGCGACACTAAAAGGGCAAATGAAAGTTTTCAGGGTTGAAGCAGAGACCGTCGTACATTTATCACCTCAGTCAGTTCATCCTGTCACTGGAGCTCTGATCCTCATTTATTCACCACTTTATCCCTGAACATCACAGAAACACCACAGAAGAAGAGCAAACCCAGAACCTCTCCTAGATAAAGCTGTCTCAGATGCTCTATTAACACAACATTTAATTTAAGACCATCTTTAATATGTTTCGTCTGAGATTTGTTTGGAAGTGAAATAATTCTGCTGATTAATTTTTCAAGTCTGGTCTTAATAGTTTTTTCTCCTGTGTTATTACCTTCAGAGCAGCTTAAAAAAATGATCCTTCTATATTACTTAAGTTTTAAATATTATTATAGAATTTGTTAGAACAATCTATACCAGATTTGGATGTAAAACTCGTTACAGCATAGTATCGTGATATTTTGCGTGGTGATATTATCTCTATTCATCGCCGGCAGGTTTCGGAGGGTGCAGCAGGCTCACTTTTATAAATATACTGGAGATCTGGTATCATATGAAACTAGAAGATCTAAGGAATCTATTGACACCAGGCAGGTGTTTCATTTTTTTATGTTTCATTCATAAAAATTGAGAGCAGTGAAGCTGAGTGATATCAGTGAGTGATATCAGTTCAGTTCAGTTTGACTGAATACTTTGTTGGTCAGTCTGTGGGTTTGACTCTCATTATGGAGAAATAAAAAGACTTATTGGACAAAACAATTCTTGATTGAATATAATTTTGTGGACACAAAATGCAGTTAACCCTCTATGGTACGCATTATGATGCCATTTAGGAAAAAAATGTTTGAAGTGTTTTTTTTGTTCTAAAATAGACAAAATAAACAATGTGAAGAAATTTTATAATTTTTTATTTTATTTTTTAAAGTTTTTTATGGTTTGTTGTCCGTAGGCAACATTGTACAATAATGGTGCACAAGTGAAAAAGAACATTTTTTAAAATTATTATTATTATAAAATGAATTTAATAAACGTGTAAAAAGATTCAGTTGCTTCAACAGGGTACAATACATAACATTTTAAATTTAAAAACATTATCAACAGAACTTTTTTAACCGATTTCTTGTCTGAATTTTGCCTGTAGGCAACATTGTACCATTGAACCAACGTCCCATTGAAATGAATGTAAGTGTATGAAACTATCAAAAATTAAGGTGTACTCACCTATCAGTGGGAATATTTATTTTTTCCAGATGGAAAAGGGCCAGGAAATTATGTTTTGAGTGATTTTTTGTGGCACAAAATAGCAAAACTGTTTCCTTTGGAGAAGTCTGCTAAATAGAGTTTCAATATGGCCTCCTGGAGGTCATGTGACAAATTAAAGCATTGCTATTGGTTCCCTATACTCTTCCCTCATTTTTATAGTATTGCATCACTCAAAAAGATGCATTGTAGAAATTTGAGAGGCCAAAAATGGGGATGTTGCCTGAGGGCAACACCGTACTATAGAGGGTTAAACAGTTAAATCTCACCATATCGCCAAATGATTAAAATCCCAATAATATCGTATTGTGACTCAAGTATCGGGATAAAATCGTATCGTGGGGTCGATACGCTGATTCACACCTCTAAATGGGAAAATGGTAAATGGAGTGTACTTATATAGAGCTTTTATCCAAAACGCTTTACACTACAGACTGACTCATTCACCTGTTCACACACACATTCATACTGGTGGCGGAGGCACCCTACAACGCTGCCACCTGCCACCACTGGGAATTCATTCACACACTGATGAACACAGCATCAGTGGGACATTTTGGGGTTCAGTATCTTGCCCAATGTTACTATACTCATACATGTAGGCTGCCATGGTCAGGGATCGAACTACCGACCTTCTGATAAGTAGGCGACCGCTCTACCAACTGGGCCACAGCCGATTATATAGCCGATATATTGGTAACATGGGAACTTTTGCTGTTTTTAAATCATGTACAAGAGGTAAAATGAATATATTTTTAGGTTATTTTAGGTTTAAAGTCCATTGTATTACTACAGAGAGCATGTGATGATTCAGACACTCTGCTGCCCGCCTCATACGCAAAAAGCACAAATAAGAGTCATTATTGATGGTCCAATTTACTGATAAGCAGCTTCAGGCTGAGTGGTGCTGTATCGCTGAGAGTGATTTGTTGAAGAGCTGGTGAGAGACGGAGGAAGAGAGGAGGAAGACCTGGAGGAGGTTGAGATGAAGACGACTACAGGAAATGACTGATGGGTGATGAGGGCACACAGGGCCGGAGAGACATGTGAGATATTAAATGAGAGCCAGAGAGATACAGAGCTGGATCAGAGAGGCTGAGACTGAATGAGAAACCACAAGTGTAAAAAAAATACAAGACGGAGAGGGAAAGATAAGAAAGGAAGAGAAGAGAGTAAGAAGTGGCAGCGTGAGTGGAGAGCTAATGAAACGATGCTAATGCTAACGCTAACGCTCCGCAGAGTCAGGCAGCCAAGTGGAGCTGCAGCTGGACAGCCAGGGATCGTCACACTAAAAACCCTCTTTTAGTCTCTTTATTACAGCTTTTCTTTCCTTCTTGTTCCCCTCTTCATCTTTTCTTTCTCACATCTCTGCCTTCTCTCCATTTTCACCATTA
>NC_081520.1:692500-720000 GCF_030273125.1 Centropristis striata | reverse complement strand
TTCCCTCTTCTCTCACCCCCGTTTCCTTTCATTTCTCTTTCTCTTTTCATTCTCCCTGATGGATCGACTCCATCTCATCCCATCTTCACCTCTATCAGCATCTCCTCTATCAGTTGTTCTCACTGAAAACTTTCTACCAGAGTTATATCTCTGTCTTCTGATTCCCCAGACCTCCACCTCCTCATTTAGCTTTGCTCTCCCTCTCTTCCCTCCATCACTCTCAGTTTCTTCACCTCTATTCTCTCTCCTGCTGTCTTCCTCTCAATGGGATTATGCAAAAATTGAGGCTCATGTCGCTTCACTGTTGGTTTCAAAGCTATTTCCTGCAGTGCTCCAGCTTTCTGTTTCCCTTATGTGCACACACACACTCTCAAACACACACACACACACACACACACACACACACACACACACACACACACACTCACATGGAGTTGTTGCTTTTTTAGCCTGCATATTTTTAGCGCGGCCCATGCTGAGTGTGTTATTAGCTGTGCCTGGTGCCCTCCTCTGGAGGAATGGTTCTCAGAGCCAGCTGGCTCAGTGTTTAGCTCCGCCCACTACACTAACCATCAGGTTACATGCTGGTAGTTTGTTGGTTGCACCTCTGCAAGAATGAAATAACATCTGGCCAAATTGGAAAATAATTGAAATACATTTAGTGCATGCAGTGTCTGGACTTGTTTTGCTTCCCAACATAACACAGAAAACATCCAAAAAACACATTAAGGTGTTTATTTTCCTACACTTTATTAATTTCCGTAAATTTTTCTCTCGTAAATTCATCAAAAGTGAGCAGCAGATAATTTCTTATCTGCATATTTGACATCCACACCTAACACAATGCTCTGCACTTTATATATTTATATAATTACAGTATTGTTTTAATGCATACAGTGGCACTAAATTGATGGTTCAGTGAATGAATGACATGAATATACTAAGTGCTGAGAGAATGAGAATGTATCTTTTCTATTCACTATTTATTGAGATGAGATGATGAGAATGTATCTCGTTATTAACTATTTATTATGCTTTTTTATATGAGTCCAGTACCTGAGTGCATTGAATTTCGTTGTATTTCTGTGCAATGACAAATAAAATCTAATCTAATAATCTAATCTAATCTGGCGAAATTGGAAAATAATTGAAGTACATTTACTGCATGCAGCGTCTGGACTTTTTTTGCTTCCCAACATAACACAGAAAACATCCAAAAAACACATTCAGATGTTTATTTTCCTACACTTTATTAATTTCCGTAAATTTTTATCTCGTAAATTCATCAAAAGTGAGCAGCAGATCATTTCTTATCTGCATATTTAAAAAATCAATACAGAGTTTATTTATTGTGGGACTAATAAAGAATCTTAATCTTATATTTCTTGTTCATGCTGTTTATGATTTATTGTTTTCTGCTATCCACGTTGCTGCTCTAATTCTTTAAATGTCCCCGTTGTGGGACTAATGAAGGTCATCTTTATCTTAATCAACTGGGCTTTTTATTAGCAAAAAATGTTTACAATATTCCCTGTATTGTTACTTTTTTCAAATAGAAACCTTCGTTGCCCGTGATCCATTCAAACTACAACACTAATGCCTGTTTTTACAGTTTCTTTCTATGATGAACTGTGTATTTTTGTGGGTTACTGAGGGAGAACACTCAGTGGTTCAGAGGGTTCAGTCATAAATGATTCACTGCTCCTCTCCTGTGGTTCCAGAGTGGGAAGAAGACGGTGAAGGCGGTGCTGTGGGTCTCAGCAGACGGACTCAGGGTGGTGGACGACAAGACTAAGGTAAGAAAAGACATTTTCCTTGTTTCATCCTTCTTTCATCCTCCACTCTCTCTTCCCTTTCTATCTATGAGCTCATCGCTCACATGGCAATAACTATAATTATTATTATAAGGACACGGAGGGAAGTGTGTGTCCTCCAGTCATGTTCAACACACAGCACACAGGTATTTAGGTATTATATATTATATACAGGTGTTTCTTTAGTCATTCTCAGCTTCTGACCTGACAGGAAAGCACCAGAAGAGACTCTGACACAGAATTCTTTCTTTACATTTTCATATTGACTTAACCATCATATTGACAAACCTGAAACCATTTCAGGGTGTTATTTGCTCTTTTTTACATTTTACTCTCTGTGGCCTTTTATTTCACTGCATTATATATAAAGTCCACAATCACAATCACAATCATGACTAGAAGTAGGAACACCTCAAACATGTCTTTGTGCAGAATAACACAGTAAGAAAGTTAAATTTCTCTGATAGATTATTTCTATAAAATGGAATTTACACATACATCTCCTCGTGCTTTACATATTGACCTATTTGCATTATTACTGCATCTACTTGCAGCCTCTCCTGTCCTCTCCTCTCAGCTCTGTGTAAACAGCCTCTCCTGTCCTCTCCTCTCTGCTCTGTGTAAACAGCCTCTCCTGTCCTCTCCTCTCTGCTCTGTGTAAACAGCCTCTCCTGTCCTCTCCTCTCTGCTCTGTGTAAATAGCCTCTCCTGTCCTCTCCCCTCTGCTCTGTGTAAACAGCCTCTCCTGTCCTCTCCTCTCTGCTCTGTGTAAACAGCCTCTCCTGTCCTCTCCTCTCTGCTCTGTGTAAACAGCCTCTCCTGTCCTCTCCTCTCAGCTCTGTGTAAACAGCCTCTCCTGTCCTCTCCTCTCTGCTCTGTGTAAACAGCCTCTCCTGTCCTCTCCTCTCTGCTCTGTGTAAACAGATTTCCAGTGAATATTTGTCACGTGACCGTTGGTCTCAGCAGAATCAATCATGTCTTCAGTGTCTCTGAGGAGCAGAATTAACGTTTTTAAAATTTTTATTCCAAGTCTTTTTTATTGAGGTTTATACATAAAGAGGTAGTGTACAAAGTACATACATTCAGAAACATAGATGATCGGCAATAATACAAATACAATATAAACATAAAAATCACCTCCCCCTCGCTCCAACAGAGCCCCATCCCTGCAGAATTAATGTTTTTAACAGGATCTAGTTTATTTTTGGCAACGTTTTAAATGAGACATGTAGAATAAAGTGATTTTGATAGAAATATCATGTTTTAAGCTTTGTTCTGGTCACTTTTCCCACAGAAGCTTTCCTCATGCATCATCCATTCAGTCCAACCATAATGCCTGACAGAAATATCACAGTCTTAAGCTTTGTTCAGGCTACTTTTTCTCATGGAAACTTTCAGGAACCTATGATCCATTCAAGGACTGTTGGAAAAGTTTCAATTCAATAATGCCTGCTTCTATAAATGGTGTATTTTTGGCGATAGATAGTGAAGCTTCAGAGGGTTTAGACCCTAACCCTAACCCTCCTCAGACCACCAGCTACAGTCTCATCCTGTCCCAGTTTGATGCACCACCAGCAGGATCCACCAGCATCTGGTGCTCCCAGGCTGGTTTAGACCCTGTGTGTGTGTGTGTGTGTGTGTGTGTGTGTGTGTGTGTGTGTGTGTGTGTGTGTGTGTGTGTGACATATGTGACTCATGGTTTCTTGCTGAAGGTGCTTGGTGGGGGAGGGAAGATCAAGTAAACACAGACACACACATGCACTTGAGGAGTGTGTGTGTGTGTGTGTGTGTGTGTGTGTGTGTGGCTCTATTGAGGCAGAGCAGAATAAAGAGCAGCAGAGAATGGAGCAGAGAGCAGAAAGCCCATAGAGGAGCCTCTTTTATTCTCACTTTCCTCTTTTTTATGTTTAGAGGCCACACACACACACACACACACACACACACATGACCTCACCTCTCCCACCCCCCCTCCTTTCTTTCATTCAGTGATATGTCTCATACAAACACATGAAAGCATGAGGCTGAGTTATAGGATGTTTTAATTATTGTCAGAAAACTAACAATGAATGGGTCGGGCCCCCCCGGTTGGGAATCACTGATTTAAAGGTATAATATGAAACTTTTCTGCATCAAAACAACTCAACATGTTCTCCAACCTGAACAGCAGAGGTCAGTGTCAGTACCACAAATTATGACACGTATGTACGTTTCATGGCTCGTGGTACAGCTGTGTTTTTAAAATATCACTCACAGAGTGGAGTTCTGTTACTAAACCACAGAGCTAGCTTTAGGGCAGAACCCTTCTTGGTCAGGTGTTCACAGTTTAAACAGTAAATAATGTTTGTAAATGCTGGAAGTGAATTGGTTACAAGGCTACCGCAAATTCTGTTCAAAAACGTGATTCACGTAACTTAAAATCACTTACATTTGTTTTCACATGGGACTCAAACTCTCGAGCGCTCCTGGTGAAAGTCTTCTGTTTATTTGATACGACAGCAAGACGCACGGTGAAATATGTAAATAAAAGCTTGTTTTTTGCGTACACACGACCTATATTGACCTTTCTGAGGAGAACAGGCTGGTCTGCCAGTTTTATCTCATTTTAAGCCACATTGTTTACAATACACCTTGATCTTGACTGTTTTAACTGCATGTTTTCATTGTAGTCATTGAGGTCTGGATCTAAAGTTCTAGGACAACCTGCGGCGGCCAGAAACACGATAAACTGGCATAAAATTGCTTAATTCAGTGTTTTTACTGTTTGTTTTTATCACCTGGTCTGTTTGTTTTGGAGAGGAGACCAAAACATCCCCTTTAGTTGTCTTTTATAGCGACTGACCCCTGAGAGGCAGGAAATCACACACGTGTGTTTGACTTATTGCTTTTGAACCTTTACAATGTTTAGTGTCTTTATATCTTTAATGACTTTATGGATAATGTCCAGATGCACCACAACAAAGCTCTAAACACTCACTGGATACTACCTGCCCAGCAACCAGTTAGTGACCAGCTGTGAGCAGCTTCATCGTATTAAGAGTTGATTAAAACACAGTGAAAACCTCACTGAGCTTCTTTCTTTCTGCCTCTTCACCACCTTTAATCATCGACTCAGCCTTCATCTGTGAGTCAGCAGGCGCTCCTTAATAATAACGCCCACGCCGCCATTTATCAGACGTTTCCCACCATCAGTAACGTACTGTACATAGTGTGTGTGTGTGTGTGTGTGTGTGAGCTCCACATGACCTTCGTAATGCATCAATAGAAAGAAGCGGTGAAAAGTCTTTTTTTGTGCCCGAGGCATAAAGAGACGCTTCTATAGACGCTGTGAGTCACATGCTGCTGTCTTTCTTTCACTGGCCGAGTCAGGGACACGACCTCTCAGACACACTGTCTTCTTTTTCATTGAAAAAATACACCTTACAAGAACCATACGAACAGAAAATACACCTACAGGAATATGTATTTGTACAGTGTAAAGTTTTTAGCAAAATTGACTGGATGGATTGTTTTACTGTGTTTTTCACATCTTTTTTTCTACATTAACCCATTGAAGCCTGGAAAGCAGATACGTCGTTTTGTAGTATTTGTATAAGCTCTCAAATACTTTTTGAATTTCATTTCTATCTGCTACAGAGGCTGAAAAATCTATTATTTAGTAGCGTTGACACTTCTGTTGAATTTCCAGAAAAACTTCAGGTTTTTGGGGCTGATTTTAAAATCGCCCAGAGGTTTTACAGGCGTTTTAGGCCTCAATGGGTTAAATGCAAATGCCATAAAAAAGAAAAAATACTTTTAATTCAACTATTAACCCTAAAAAATAGAAGTTGAAATCTTATCTTATTTTTCTTATCTTATTTTAAAAAAATTTTCAGTATTAATTAATTAATTGCTTACTGGTCTTGAATGTTAAATGACAGTGAATTTTATGTAAAAAGAAAAGTTAAAAAATTGCTTAATGTAAAAACTTTTCTGTTTTCTTACAGTAAAACTTTAAATTGAATGTTAAAAAATGTAAAAAGAAATCATAAAAAAACAGTACAACTGTATAAACAGTATAAAGTCTGGCTGCAGAAGTTGCCAAACACTAACCGTCATATTAAAGGGAAAAAAAAAAGTTAATTTACTGGATTATTTTTAACAGTTTTTTGTGTGTTTTTTTTCTACATTAATTACAAATGCCATAAAAAAGATAAATTACTTATTATTTCATTTATTAACCATAAAATAGAAGTTGAAATCTGTAAAATAATATAATGGGGCATTTTATATATATATATATTTACAGTATTAATGAATTCATTAATTACTGTTCTTGAATGTTAATTTACAATGAATTCTATCAATGAAAATAAAAATAATAATTGCTGAATGTAAAATTAAGGAAACTGTTTTCTTACAATAAATATTTAAATGTCATAATAAAAAATGTATAAAAAACACAGTATAAAGTTACTTGCAGTCACATTAAAGTAAAAAAACAACAGATTTGTATTCTACAGATGTGTATTTTTTAAATTCATATATTATATTATCCATATTTTTAAGGAAATGATCTGTAAAATAACTTGTGATTCTCTAATGTTTTTAGACTTTATTTCTTACAGTGTGCAGTGATATCTGTGTCTTACTGTACCAGAACTCATTCTCTCTGCTCAGCCTTTCAGCCTTTCACCTCGTACCAGCAGCCCTTCATTCACTAATTGGCCCACAATGAATGGACTGTTCTCCTCCTCCTTTCTCCTCCTCATCCTCCCTCTTCCTCTCTCCTCATCCTCCCCTCTCTTTGTTTGCGGCGACATGGAGGAGAGGCAGGAAGTGCGTGGCTGAGAGTGTGAGCCCTCTTCCCTTTCTTCTCCCTCTCGCCTCTTGTTTTCCTCCTCTTTCTGTGTTGTGGTGAGTCAAAGAGGTGGGCTGAGGGCCCCTTAATGTACACAGAGAGGAGAGAAGGGCCCCTTTAGTTTCCTCTGTAGTGACTCTAGACGGAGACGGGCTGAATGACCCTCTCACAGACGGAAGGCGAGTGGTGAAACATCTCGGAGATGAAAAGAGGCTTGGGTGTGATTAGTCGTTTCTTGGCGGATGTGAATGATGTGAGTGAGAGGGGCTTCATGGGGTCAGACGGTCTAAAGCACTGAGTCAAGTATGGATCAGTCTACGGGCTCAGCATGGAGCTGGTTTCCTTTAGAAGAGCTTAAGATGCTGTTAGAAAACCATATCAGACGTGATTTGATTTCCAGCAATCCAGCCGCTGGGACACTTCCATTGACTTGACTGTGTTGTGTGATCTGTCCAACCTGATGGTCTCTGACCTCTGACCTCTGACCTCTGACCTCTGTGTCTCAGGACCTGATCGTGGACCAGACCATAGAGAAGGTTTCATTCTGCGCCCCGGACCGGAACTACGACAAGGCCTTCTCCTACATCTGCCGAGACGGGACGACCAGGCGCTGGATGTGTCACTGCTTCATGGCGCTCAAAGACTCGGTGAGAGGACGGCCACCTCTTAATGTCCACTAGCTGCTGTCAATCACTGCAACCTCTGTCTCTGTCCTCCATTAAACATGCTCCACAGGTTTATTCTAAAGCAAACTGCATCACTGCAGCACCTGCTGTTACAAGTTGAAACGTTTCAATAAAGTAAAACAAAAAACGTTCGAAAAAATCATAGTCTGGCATATATATATCTATAATGGTGGCATGCCGTTCAGGAAGTTTTATATTTTTTATAGTATTATATATATGGAATGAAAGTTAAAAAGAATATATATATATATATATAATATACACTACTGGTCAAAAGTTTTAGAACACACCAACTTTTCCAGAATTTAATTGAAAATGATGCAGTTTAATGTCTCAGTGTACTCTGAAATTAATGCACATTTGCAACATTTAAAATTCTTGATTGAGCATGATAGTGTTTTGAAAGTAAAAAAAAGATTCAAAATCACATTTTGTGTTGGACTAAAGGACTAAAAAAAGACACAAAAAGACACAAAATGACCAAAAAAAAGACACAAAATGACTAAAAAAAGACACAAAATGACTTACAAAGACATGAAAAGAATTCAAAAATGGACAAATTAGCCCAAGACTCCATAGAGTTAAGTTGTTAACCCATTTCTTGTTCCCTGAAAAAGGCCTACTTGTATAATTCTGAAATGTACATTATTTTCCAGTTTTGGTTAAGCTTACCTTTTTTTATTTACCTCTGGCAGTTCACCACTTACCTTTGGACCCTTTCAAGCTGTTCATTTGACTTGAACTGCTTGAATTTCAATAAAAAACTGGAAAAATTGGGGTGTTCTAAAACTTTTGACCGGTAGTGTATATGGAATGAAAGTTAAAAAGAATATATATATTTATTTATTTAAACTGAAAGTTTTAATATATAATCTCAGACTTTCACTAGATATTCTCAGGTTTAGGTTGAGATTTAACATGAAAAACATTTGATCAATTTAAAATGATTAAGTATTTTTATGAATTAAACCACATAAAAGTATGTTAAGTAGTTCACATGATCCTACCTCCAGAACATTTCCATGCTGCTTACATAAACGCATAAATATTCAAAATCCAATAATATATTTAGATTATATAAAATCTCAGTGGGTCCATTCTGCATAACAAGTACTTTAACTTTTGATACTTTAAGTACATTTTGATGCTGATACTTTGTTACATTTACTTGTTAAAGCGTAGTGAAGTATTGAGGGATCTGAATACTTAACTGCAATTTAAGGATTATTTTCCTTGTTGACTAATCTTCCGAGCTGGTGAAATGTGAGGATTTTATGAAGTTTAATATGATTATGAAGTGTATACGTAGAGGTTTTAGACTAAAATATAATCCTTCTTATTTTGTGATGGGCATTTTCCAAATTGTTTGACATATTATATACAAAAAATATATAAATAAATAGATTTAGTAACTCATGAAAATCAGGGTTGTGTTTTTTTCCCATGTGACATAAACATAAAACCAAACTGAAAGCATCACCTCTGTGGTTAAGGTAATAAGGACAACAATAGTTAGATGCAGCCATAAATAAAATGGATAATAACTATATAATATATATATATATATACTATATAATGTGCCATGCATGAGTCATTGTGCAGCAGCCATCTTTAAAGTTTAGCTGTTGTGATTTGTAACCTTTCCGTTGTGCTGACCTCAGCATGAGGAGGTTCTGATTTAAGGACAACTGCAACAGAAACAATGAAATCATGTTGGTTTCAATCCCGCGGTGGTTTCATCAGATTAGACTGAGAGTTGGATTATTCATGTGGATGGAAGAGAACACAGACCTGAGGGATTAGGAGAGGGATTAGACAGAAGCCTGGAGTTATCTGTCCATCTCTGTCTGTCTCTGTTTCCACCACGCTCTCATATCTATCAGATATATTATATCATATATATTATATCTTCCCATCTTAAACAGGACTGGCTGTGCTGTGGCCAACATGGTCTCACAGAAATCTGTGGAATAGTCACGGAATCGCTCAAATTTCCGTGTCACGGATTTGGCTACAATGCAAGTTAATGCCAGTCATATCCCGTGGCTATTCCAACATACAAAGTGATTATGTACATTCACTGAGTGAATATTTAGAAAATAAAACATATATTTCTCACTAGAAATGTGATCAAAATCCATTTTTATGCAGAAACTAAGTCAAAATATTGATTTTTTTCACTAAAAATGAGAGAACTGTCCACCATGTTTTTTGTTCTGACCTTGAAAGTCACGTGACTTGGAACAAACCAATAGGAACAAATATCCATGGAATAGCCACGGGATATGATGTCATTAACTTGCATTGTAGCCAAATCCGTGTCAGTTTCACGGAAATTTGAGTGATTCCGTGGCTATTCCACGGATTTCTGTGAGACCAGGTTGTCTGTGGCAGTAAGGGAGGATGGGGGGAAACGCCGTTCGCTGTCCGGAGCATCAACTCTTGTTTGACAGCAGCAGAGATCCCAAATTGATAATTTCACTGTAATCCGGTTTTCACTGTGACGGCTGTATTTTATATGAACGTATGACCTTGATTTGGTCGGCAGTAAGGGAATAATTAGTCGATGGCCGGTTGATTAATGGTGGTGAAGAATTTGGTTGATCACGTGGAATTTTTATTGGATCTGTTTGTATTATTTTTAGGGCCGGGACTTGATTAAAAAAATTAATCTAATTAATTAGAGGCTTTGTAATTAATTAATCGAAATGAATCGCATTTTAATCACATATAAATATTTGACCTGAGAACAGTGAGAAGTCATTTTTTCCACATGGATTTTTAGTATACCATTGAATAATGACTGAATACATAAGCTTAAGCAACAGAAATATTGTTTATTTTTGTTCAAGTCCAACAGACCAGTGCAGTTTTAGCCATTAAGTGTAGCAATAGCATATTTATAAATATAGAACATTTCATAAATCCAGGTAGCCTATAGGTAGGTAGACCTTCTGTAAACTAGAACACTTTGGTTTTTGAAGTAAAACACAATCCACGCTAGCTAGCACGCTAGCCGCTAGCTGCTATATGTTTAGCATTGAGGTGATACTTGAGGCTGGATGTGCTGCTATGGTGATATGTGAATTCCTTGTTGCCTAGCAACACAACCATGCTCTTATGGACGCTTCCATCCGTTGGTTTTTAGTAACTAAATGTCCCATCATCCACGGGGCCAACCAAAGGTCTCATCAGCTTCTTCCTTCATGTTCACTGTGGTTTGTTGTTGTCTCAACTCATCAACGCTAGTTGGTGCTCCAGTATAATCGCTCCTCCTGAAACTCATCCAGGGAGAAACGTTCCGCCGTGCAAAAATAAGTGTGATTAAAATGCGTCAATTTTTTTAACGCGTTAATTTTTTTGTAATTAATTAATTAATCTTAATTAACGCGTTAAAGTCCTGGCGCTAATTATTTTATCTCTGACTGAGCGTTCAGTTCTGCGGCCGTACGTCAATCAGCCAATGAGCTGAGAATTAAGTTGGATAAAGCTACAGTTTGAAAACTGAAAGTTGATATAAAAATGATAAAACACACAGAAATACAAAATATTAATTTAAGCAAAACTAGCTTACTGTATTAGCATGAATTACTGAGTTTAATTTATTCAAAAATTTCAAATTTCAACATTAATGCCTGTTTCTTTCTCCAATAAAAGGTGTATTTTTTGGTCATCTTTAAAGGATTTTCAGTTAAACTTTGTTAATTGTTTTTGCCCACCAGGGGGAGAGACTGAGCCATGCAGTGGGCTGTGCCTTCGCCGCCTGTCTGGAGAGGAAGCAGCGCCGGGAGAAGGAGTGCGGCGTGACGGCGTCCTTCGACGCCAGCCGCACTTCGTTTGTGCGCGAGGGCTCGTTCCGCTCGAACCCGACCTGCCAGCAGAGCAGCAGCAGCGACCGAGACGACAAGCTGCAGGACAAGAAGAAAGGTAGGAGGCGTGGCAACGTGTGCTCGAAGCTCAGATGCAACCTGGTCTCACAGGAATCCGTGGAATAGCCACGGATTTCGCTTAACTCAAAATCCGTGGAATAGCCACGGAATCACTCAAATTTCCGTGAAACTGACACGGATTTGGCTACAATGCAAGTTAATGCCAGTCATATCCCGTGGCTATTCCAACATACAAAGTGATTATGTACATTCACTGAGTGAAGATTTAGAAAATAAAACATATATTTCTCGCTAGAAATGTGATCAAAATCCATTTTTATGCAGAAACTAAGTCAAAATATTGATTTTTTTCACTAAAAATGAGAGAACTGTCCGCCATGTTTTTTGTTCTGACCGCCGGGACCTTGAAAGTCACGTGACTTGGAACAAACCAATAGGAACAAATATCCATGGAATAGCCACGGGATATGATGTCATTAACTTGCATTGTAGTGAAATCCGTGTCAGTTTCACGGAAATTTGAGCGATTCCGTGGCTATTCCACGGATTTCTGTGAGACCAGGTTGTCTCCTGCGTGGCTCAACAAAAGTGAACTTCTTGTTGGCGCTGTGGCTTTGTGCTCAAAGGGTGACTCTTATAAAAACAGCAAAACAAGTTAAAAAAGAAGAATATACTGGCAGAGGGCAATGTCTTTAGGAAAATCTTGCATATTATACCTTTAAACTGAGACAGAATAACCAAGCAGCCACTTCCTCCTCCAGACCAACCTTCTGCCATCCCAGCCATCCCACCTGGCTCCGCCTCCCCGCCCGAGGGCGCGGCGTCCCCCATGGAGCGGCCGGAGCCCGGCGGGCCGCACGCCATCCCTCGCCGCCACGCGCCCATCGAGCAGCTGGTGCGCCAGGGCTCGTTCCGGGGGTTTCCCGCCCTCAGCCAGAAGAACTCTCCCTTCAAGAGGCAGCTGTCGCTGCGCCTCAACGACCTGCCATCAACGCTGCAGCGCAAGACCGACTTCCAGGACAAAAACCCTGGTGAGCTGAAGTTCCTGAAGTTAGACTCACAAATGGTGATGAAGGGACCTGCTGACTTTCTGTGTATTCGGGTCAGCAGGTCCTGACCTCCAGCTGCTGGGACTCATTCTGTAGAAACAGACGTGTTAATTAGGTTCTACTGGTGTTCAGAAGAGTTGGAGTTAGGGACTGTATGGAGATTATTAGCAGCAGAGGTCAGAGAGAGAAGAGTTTTGTATTGATTTGAATTTTGCTGAAGAGATGATTGTAGGTTTCTTTTTTCTTTCAACTAAACTTAATGGTTCATTTGGTAGTTTTTATAAAAAATAACTTCTGGTCATCTTTGCTTGAACTGTCACTTTAACGTGACCGCAGTACATTTGATCCTATTAGAAAGTATTTTAACAAGACATAAGAAATACATCCAAGGAATCCCAGCGATGACTAGGCCTGCCATGATGACACATTTTTTAGGAAGATAAACAATAGTATTGTTGTTGTTTGTTTTATAATGACATTAGAGCAAAACAATCTCTCAATCTATCAACTTCCTTTTCCAAAGCAATGAATTTTCAAATCTTAATAATATTAAACATCGGATTTGAAATGTGGAAAAGAAATATTAAAAGAATAAAACTTAAATAAATGGACTACAACCAAAACAAATTAAATAGACTTCCAGTCTCTGTTAACAAAACATTCCACTGACACAAATATTATGTATTATATTATTTTATATATATAGATAACATATAAACAGCTGGAATGGCTGCTTGGGAAATATAGTTTTTTTTTTCGCCAATTCATATTACTGCCAAACATTTGCAGCATTAATTTAAACACAACACAAAAAAACACAAAAAGTGGCGTGGCTCCTTTAAGAGGCAGTTGCGAAAATGAAAACTGGGGAAAATGTTTTGATGATCATGTAAACAAACATTCATTTAAATGACAATATATAAAACCTATCGTGTCCTTTTTATATATCGAACGATAAGTTTAAAGGTTTAAAGACATAACATACCAAGTCAGTTCTACACTTTTTCTCTTACTCAAGCGAAGTGTCCAGACTAAATATTAATGCTTTAAAGCCCAGTCACTCAGATATGGTCTCTTAAATGGAATGACTCACATTATGTGTCAGAATAAGTTCTTATGAAATTCACTCCAGCAGAGCAAGAACATTTCTCTGAACTTCATTCCTAGTTTATTCAAGTAGAAAACTGATTAAAGAACATTTAGAGCAGGTTCACAGACTGACACCTCTAAAGCTGCTGAACAAAATCTTCCCCTAATTTCCCTAATCAGAAATCTGATAAATAAAGATACATCATGGAAAAAATGATGAGACCACTCTTGTATTTATCCATGTCTTGTTCCTTTTAATGCCTGTTACAATTAAAGGTACATTTGTTTGGACAAATATAATGATAACAACAAAAATAGCTCCTAAGAGTTTAATTTAAGAGCTGATATCTAGACATTTTTCATGGTTTTCATGATAATAACCAATAACCAATAATATCAAGAAAACCATCATTATATGTGTCCAAACAGATGTACCTGTAGTTGTATCAGGCATTAAAATGAACAAAAAATTGAAATAAAGGGTGGTCTAATAACTTTTTCCATGACTGTATATAAAATTATAAATACTAAACAGCAAACTGAATAAAGCTATTATCATGTTAACTATGTGTGGGCGCGGAATTTTAGCTTTTTTACTTTAATATGAAGATGTTTTGCACTTTGCAGCTTTTGCTGCCAGTAATAAAGCTCAGTTATATGTGAGGTTGATGTTATTAATGTCAGGCCATGACATCAACTAACATTCATTAACTCTGGCCTCCTGGTGAATGATTCACATTTCATTCACACTTGGTATCAGAATGTCCCTCCACAGTGAAATCAGATGGGATCTATTTCTTGTAAATGGAAAAAAACACATGACATCAAAGATGATTGCAGTCTCTAATCCCCAAATAGTTTATTGTTCTTTTTTTAAAGTTGTCATGGAACATTACTGCTGCCTCTCCTCACATATGGGACTCTGTGTGTGTTCCACTTGTTTACAGCATTATTACATTTTCCATTTGGCATCACTGACCTCCATCTTTAAAGGTCGAGCAAACATTCATTCATTCATTATCCTGAACCGCTGATCTGATCTGAGCTGGACTCTCTGGGAGCTGGAGCCGGTCCCAGCGGGAGGCGGGTCCACCTGGACAGGTCTCAGTAGAGCTGTCAATCAGCGTATCGGCCCCACCATACAATAATATATAAATACTGGAGTCACGATACGATATTATTGCGTTTTTAAGCATCTGCGACATACAATATACTGCGATTTAACAGTTTAACTGCATTGTGTGTCCACAAATTAAATTCAGTCAAGAATTGTTTTGTCCAATAAGAGTAAATTCTCAGTCTATTCATCTGACTTCAGTCTTGTTATTTCTCCACAATGAGAGTCAAACCCACAGACTGACCAACAAAGTATTCAGTCAAACTGAACTGAACTGATATCAAACATGTTGGACGACAACAACTGCAGCATTTTATCAAACTTTCAACAACAACAAGCTTCACTGCTCTCAATGTTTTTTGAATGAAACATAAAAAAGCCGAACTTTGCAGCATTATTTTACTTTCCGACGTGATATCCTGACACACATGGTGCCTTTAGGTTCCTTAGATCTTCTAGTTTCATATGATACCAGTAGCTCCAGTATGTTCTGAACCGTTATGGCCTCCAGAAAACTTTTGCGGCCATGAATCGATATAATATCGGCATGCAAAATATCACGATACTATGCTGTATCGATTTTTTCCTCACCTCTAGTCTCCAGACTCACAGGGCTGACACATAGAGACACACAAGAATTCATGCTCTCATTGACTCCTATGGGTAATTTAAAGTCATCATTAAACCTAAGCAGCATATTTTTAGACTGTGGGAGAGAACACTGACACGGGAAAACATGCAAACTCCACACAGAAGAGCTGCAGGTACAGTACAGGCCAAAAGTTTGTACACACCTTCTCATTCAATGCGTTTCCTTTATTTTCATGACTATTTACATTGTAGATTCATCAAAACTATGAATGAACACATGTGGAATTATGTACTTAACAAAAAAGTGTGAAATAACTGAAAACATGTCTTGTATTTTAGATTCCTCAAAGTAACCACCCTTTGCTTACTAGAATATAAGACATGTTTTCAGTTATTTCACACTTTTTTGTTAAGTACATAATTCCACATGTGTTCATTAATAGTTTTGATGAATTTACAACGTAAATAGTCATGAAAATAAAGGAAACGCATTGAATGAGAAGGTGTGTCCAAACTTTTGGCCTGTACTGTAGCTCCCCGGGCAAGTTTATTACAGAATAAACTTACAACACATCTTAGATGCATTTTTAATGACGTTTTCATACTAACAATGTGTTATTGTTGACTTTAATAGCAACACTTGCCTTTGATTGAAAGCAGAAAGATAAAAAGCAGCTATGTGAAGTAGAGTTATTATTGCTGCTGACGGCTGATGGTCTGTGTGACTGAAAGCTCTTTTTTACTAAGGACAATTAATAATAACTGACTTACCTCTCATAGGTAACACACACACACACACAGACACACCCACTCAGCGTGGATCCACTCAGGATCAGAGCTGATTACAGTCATTATGATGAGAGAGCTGACTGACTGAACACTGAGCCACAACATCCACCTCCCACTCCCACTCAGGATCAACACTTTATATCCTCTTATTCTCCCATGATGGCTGGTGTAGATATCCAGTGGTCTCCTCCTAACACACACACACACACACACACACACACACACATTCTTGTACTTCTATCTTTGTGAGGACCCTCATTGGAACAGTGAATTCCCCAGCAAGGTTATAATAGTTTTGAATTTTTTATTACTTTTAGTTTTATTTTCATTGTGATTTTTTGTTTTCAAATTCAATTAGTTTTAATTGTTTTTTAGAGTGAGTTTGCCAGTTTTAGTTTAGTATTTATGTTTTTGAAATGCTTTAGTTTTAGTTTAGTTTTTATTAGTTGTAGTGTTTTGTAATGGGGTATTTGTTGGGTGGGAGATTAAAAGAGGTCACAGTAAATTTTGTCTTTATTTCCTTTGTCTGATCCATCTTCATTATGTATGAAAAAAAGTTGACAAAGACGAAAACGAAGGACATTTTCACTATAATTTTAGTTGGTTTTAGTTATTTTTGTAACCACACAAAACAGTTTCAGTTAATTTTTTAAACTCTCATTTTTGAGAGGACCGGCCAAAATGTCCTCACTTTGCAAAAATGTCCCCACTCTGTTGGTTAAAAACGTGTTCAGGTCCTCACTATGTAGGAAGTACAAGAACACACACACACACACACACACACACACACACACACACACACACACACACAGATAGATGCACGATGCCTCTCTGCTCCCTTGTGACTCTCTGAACAATGTGTGTATTGATCTGTGGGCCAATCAGCTGTGCTGGTTAGCCTTCAGCTAGCCCTCAGCTAGCCCTGAACCTGCTACTGCACTGAGAGAAACACACACACACACACATATAGACACACGTGTGAAGCTGAGAGTGCTTCTGAACTCTGCAGGACCTTGACAAGAGCAGGATCACAGGGTCAGTCTCTGCAGAACAAAGCACAGAGAGATCTTTAATGAGAGACCTTACACATGCCCCCGGCCCTCTGCCCCCCGATAGAACTCAGTCTGTAGCTCACAATACACAAAGATGAGAGAGATATTAGAAGAGGGGCCTTGTAAAGGTTTGGGGTTTGACCCTCAGTGGACCCTTTTGTGGTGAACATGTTCATCCACTTGACTTTAATCCCACTCCTATACATTCATTCCTCTGCATGTGAAACAACTAAGTGCACTCATCACTTACACAGCACCATAGGGCTGATCCAAACTTTGGAAATAAACATTTTAAAAGCTTGTCGTCTTGCAGACAGACCTGACCAAACATGAGTTCAGACATTTACAAATCTGCATCAAGTTGTAGTTATTTCAGTATCCTTTTTTCCATTTATTGTCTGAACCCCACCACCCCGCTGGAAATGTGTGTTTTCTTTTAAAAATGGCCAATAATAAACCTTTATCGTAACAAGAAACTGTAAAAAGAGGCATTATCGTTGGAGGTTGAACTTTGCAAAGATCCTTGAATGGAAAAGTGACGAGAACGAAGCCTGAAATCGTGATGTATTATCTAAATCACTTTATTTTACATGTCTCATTTAAAACGTGGCAAAAGATAAACTGTTTGGAATAACCAGATTCTGTTAAAAACATTAAATTTGGCTCCTTTGAGACGCTGTGAAGCCATGTTTGATTCTGCTGAGACGAACGTTCATGTGACAAATATTCACTGAAAATCTGACAGAACTGCAGGCTGTTTACACAGAGCAGAGAGGAGAGGACAGGGGAGGTTACAAGAAGAATTTGTAAAATGCAAATAGTTCAATATGTATTGCATTTTTTTTACAATATTTATGACACTTATGGGCACTTAGAAAGTGTTAGTATATAAAAATTGCATTTTATTCCTAAATCTTAATCTTACCTTTCCTCTTTTTTATGATTTATGTCATTATAACTGTTATTCTGCACAAAATACATTTTTGCATTGTTCACACTGTTCCATAGAGCTGCAGGACTTATTATATATTGCAGTGAAATACAAGGCCACATTGAGTAAAATGTAAAAAGAGCAAAAAACGCCCTGAAACGGCTTGCAGTTCAAAGGGTTAAACCACTGTTCAGTTTATTTTGGATACATGCTGCTGTATTAGCACCTTGCCAACAAACATACCAACACAACATTCACTGAGCTGTGTGCACCTCTGGATAATATTATTAATCCAGACATGATGGTGTTGGGTTTTCCAACATATCGGGGAACAAAGCAGCAATAGTGGATATTTCAACCAAGGTTGATGACAGAAAGTAATGGCAACGTTACGTGATTCTGTGATGCATTGCATCGGAGAAAATGTGTCCTGGACAGACTAGACGAGGCTTTTTAACTTAGCTGATGGCTGGAAATGTTCCTGAAGCAGCTGTTGACGACTTGCAGCCTCAACTGGAAGTGAGGAGTCAAAAAAACAATTAATAAAACAGGTTTATCAAAGATTGAGCATGAAAGGTCCTTCAGCATTCTGTCAGAAATATACCAACTGATTTTAGGGTGATTGATCCATTAGCATGCAGAAATACAGAGATAGATGCAGATAGAGCTCATATACACAACCAGATGGATGATGAAAATGTCATCAAGTTCCTCTTTGTTAAGTGTTTTTGGACAACTGTGCCATTAGAGCATGAATGGGAAAGAGGAGAGAAAGGGCGAATAGAGGAAGGAACAACATTCCTCTGTCTCAGTAGTGAGAGAGAGACCAGG
This sequence comes from Centropristis striata, assembly GCF_030273125.1. Lineage (NCBI taxonomy): Eukaryota > Metazoa > Chordata > Actinopteri > Perciformes > Serranidae > Centropristis > Centropristis striata. Next base: position 701,324 of record NC_081520.1, on the reverse strand, counting down.
GGACAAGGAACAGGGAATTAGATATTATATCTATTTATATCTTGCGGTGTGTGCAGGAGAGGTTTAAAGCTGTAGTCTAAAGCAAAGTCAAACATTCTGCTGCCTAATCCCCACTGGTCCGATCAGTTACAGTCCGTTTCAAAACACAGATGAGATAAACCACATTCACCTCAGTCTGAGTCGTCCCAATGCACAGGACACACCAGCAGAGACATAACAGGCATTATATTATATATATATACATGCATTGTAATGTTACAGTAGTTCCCACAGAGCAGCCTGGCCTGTAGACATTCTTGTGACTGACTAAGAACTGGAGAAGATCCGGATTAGCACAATGCCATGTTTGTCTTGAGAATCTTGTGTTTTTGATGCTTTTTTAGGTCAGTCTTCATGTTGTGCTACTGGATCTGTGAATAAATGAATGAATGAATAAATGAATAAATCTTTTTTATTCCTGTTTTTGTTTGTTTGTCCCTCTATTCAATCATCTTCATCCTCTTGTCATTATTCTCTCCATTTCTCTCCTTCCCCTCCTCTCCTCCCCTGTCTGTCCCTTTCTTGCTAGTACCAGAGATGGAAATGGGGTTGCCATGTGAGGGAGACAGTAGTATCAACGCTCTGTGTAGTCAGATCAACAACTCCTTCACCAATCCGTCGGAGGAACTCTTCTGCAATCCCACTTTGTCTGCGAATGGTCCTCCAGCCTGCTCGGTGCCCCCTGCCCTGCCTCCTCCACCCGGACCCCTGCAGGGTAAGAAACACTGCATCACATCCATGTTTAAAGGTGTACTATGCAGGATTAAAAAACAACAACAACGTATAGACTTGTGCAAAAAATCCCTCTTAATCATCAATTTTGTAACAAGAGAGACTCTATCCACTGCCTGTATTTTTTTATTATCTCATTATTTTTGCTGTGTTCGGGTTATTTCTGATCAAGGGCCAAGTTTGGGGGTTGTGTTTACAAACAATAAGCGACAATTCCTGCATAGTGTGCCTTTAATTGGTGCACACTCTGAACTGAATGTCAGTGGTGGGCAAATTCTGACTTTTATTCTAAATCTTAAACTGTATCCCTCTAGGTAATTCCTCCTGGGTGCAGTCGGACCCTCCCCTCCACTCTCCTCCTCCAGTTTCCGTGGCGATGCAGATGCAGATGCAGATGCAGATGCAAAGTGGACACAGGCGCACACCCTCTGAGGCCGAGAGATGGCTGGAGGAGGTCTCCAAGGCCGTCAAGGCCCAACAGACGCCTCCCCCAGGCCCCACCATCATCCCCACCATCCCTGGACCCCCCTCCATGTCCAGTCAGCAGATGTCCACTCAGGCAGTCATATCTGCTGCCACAGTGACCACTGTCCCCATGCCCCTGGGCACCATGTCCAAACCTCTCCTCTCAGGCCCTTCTGCTCTCTCAGGTCCAGCGCCGATGCCCCTCCCACCCATGTCAATATCATCAGTTCCTCTAATACCCGGCCCACCGGTGTCCGGCCCCCCTATGTCTCTACCTTCCATGTCCATTCCAACAATGTCCGGTCCGAGCATGTCTGGAGCCTCCATGATCCAGCCCTCCCTCCCTGGACCCCCAGGCTCCCTTCCAAGCTCCATGCAACCATTCCCCTTGGCTTTTGATTCCACCCCCGCTCCTGTGGGAATGTTCGCCAGCCAGCCTGTCCAGCCGGCGTTTGTGCCCATGCAGACCTACATGCCAGGCCTGGCCAGCAGTATGACATATCCCAACGCCAGCGTGCCCGTGGTAGGCATCACGCCATCGCAAATGGTGGCTAACGTCTTCTGCACTGCGACCGGCTCATCTGGGGCGAGTGGGGTCATGGGGTCAGCCGTGGGAGGACCCAAAGTGGGGACCCTTGGGATGGCCGGGCCGCACCATTCTTACCCAGGAGTTCCTAGTGCAGTTGGGCATCCTGGAGGGTTTTCCACACCGCCATTCTCTTCAACTCCGCCATTATCAACAGCCATTAATGGCCTCCCGCCACACAGCAGCGCCCTTATGACCCTCCAGAATGGGACCTCCAACAGTGGCGGGAACGGTGGCAGCAGTAGCAGCTGGCCCCCAGAGGGCAGCCAGCTAACAGCTCCGCCAGCCAGCGATTCCCAAGACGATGATCGCTTTGAGGCCAAGTGGGCGGCACTGGAGGCCAAACCGACGCCTCAGCAGCCGGGGAACAAGGCGCCAGCTGCAGCAGCGAACCCGTTTTCCAACAATCTTCAAAAGACTTTTGAGATTGAGCTTTAAGCAAGAGTTGGCCTCCCAAAGCTGCAGCTCTATTCCTGGAGTTAAAGCCTGAGAACGCCAGGCTTAGAACGGGATGCAGGTCCTTAAAGTTAGCCTAGCATCTGTCCTGTGGCGGCCTAGCAACACGCTACAAGCACTCATAGGAGTCAATGATATAATGATCTTAATTGCTTTCTTTACACTCCCATGAGAGCTTTGGAGGAAGTTTGCTGGGCTGCCATTGGAAGATCAGGTCTCTAGCTAACTAGACTTGATGGATTGACTCCTTCCACTCCACCCTCTCCACCCCACCTCCCCTTCTTTCACTCCTCCACTCTGGCTTTACTTTACTTGCTGCAGTCCTTGGATGTACTGTATGTGCCCCCCTCCCATGGAGGACAATGAGAGGGGCACAGCTCAGTGGTTTCTTTCTTGAAAAGCGGACTCCACTCAGATGCATTCCAAACCTATGAGATCTTCTTCTCCTGGTGGAGATTTTGGTGGAGAATGAAGCAGATATGGCTCCATTGCAAGACATTTAGAGAGTTGACTTGTTGACTGATGATCACATGCTGCTGCTGACCTTAGCCCAGCACGGCAAACGTTTGGATACCTGAAAGGACTAGCCAATGATATGAGGCCCAACTCTACCAACCCAAAAGGACTTACTGACTAATAGTAGAGATTTATGGCCAAATTATTTTATTTATTGTACTTCATTTTTATTTTAACAAGTTATATATACTTAAAAATCAAATTTTTAAAGCAGTGTTTCAGGAGCGTGTTGTTTTTCATCCCCTATATTTATTTTTGTTGAACCTTAAAGAGTAGGGAAACTACAGGTAGCAGACAGGAAATAGGTGTGACTGGCCAAGAGCAAAGCATTATGGGAAACCGAGTCATGTAACAGGAACCAAATAGCCAGGGCTGGCATTCAACAGTACCACATGTGAGAAAGTAAGTGTATATAGCGGCATGTTTCTTCCACCTGTTATCCCTCAGATATAAAGGCCAATGGAGTCAATGAGCCCATTTCCCTTCTTTGCTAAAGCAACTTTCCAGGGTTAGTGGGGCATGAGGACCCCCTTCAGGATATCCAGCACACAGACACTCTGGACTATACAGCACAAGGACTCCATCTCCTCCAGACCAACCCAAGGAACTTTAACAACTCAGTGGAAATGCGATACAACACTGTGCAACTGGTTAAAAAATAATGCACTACATTCCAACATTCATAATCCTTTTATGTGTTCAAACACGGGGTAAAGTTTCATCACGTACAGTATGATTGTGTATTCACCTCTAGTGTACTACTCTGTCCAGTAGTACTGCACTCCTACAGGTTCTGGTATTGATGATGAAGGTGAGAAGAGAAGAGGAACATGAGCAGACAGACGGCAAAAAAACAGAAAAACAGAAAAATGAAGGATATCATTTGGATACAGATTTATTAAGACATTTGATTGCAGTGTTGAGCTTGTTACACAAGAAATGTAAATTATGACTCAAAGTATTATTTTTACTTCACGCTTCACACTACTTTTTATATGACTAAATATTCAAAATATTCTGTTATAGCTCACAACATTGGTACAATCCCAATTCCAAAATAGTGGGGACATTATCTAAAATGTATTTAGAGTGCGACCATTTTCACATTTTACCCGCTGTGGCCTTGTATTTCACTGTAATCTATAAGTCCTGCAGCTCAATGGAACCAGCACAATCATGGCTACCCCTCCTGTCCTCTCCTCTCAGCTCTGTGTAAACAGCCTGCAGTTCTGTCTGATGTTCAGTGAATATTTGCAGAATCAATCATGGTTTCACAGTGTTGCTGAGGAGTTTTTAATGTTTTTAACAGGATCTGGTTATTCCAAACGGTTTCTTTTTGGTAACATTTTAAATGTAGAATTAAGTGATTTTGACAGAATATCACAATTTTAAACATTGTTTTGCTCACTTATTTTAATGGAAACTTTCATAACCTATGATCTGTTAACAGACTGAGGATTCAGAGGACAAAACAGTAAATAACAATTTAACTTTTTTGGAATTGGTATGGTTGTAACCATGTAAGTTTTTTTTAGAGGAAGTAATTTTTTTTAGTAATTTGTTGCACTACTTATTACTGGGTGTTATACACGTAATATTTTTACTGTAATGTGCAACTAGTAATGCATTACTGGCCAACACTGTGTGACTGATAGAGCAGAAGAAGAATAGATGCTAGAGGAAAGAAGGAAGGACAACAGTATGTGAGAGACTGAAGGAGAGAACGGAATCATACCTTAAAAAATGAGATGGAGGAAGTCTGAAGAAAAGATAAAAGAGATCAGAGTGAGAAACAGTGTGTGTGTGTTTAAAGACACATTGATCATAGCCAACAACTCGTCTGCATCATGTTCCTCAGCTCCTGAAACCTCACAATCAACATGTTGCTTATTATATAATTGCAGTCTCATAAGTATGTGCAACTCCCTATAGAGTCAAAAGCTTTCTGTGTTTTAACTCGCAGCTTAAAGAAGGCGCAACATTACCAAGCAGGACTGTTTTTCATGTAATGGACAGGTGATACTGTCATAACTGTGACATGACACCATCATAAACGTGTCATAAACATTATGTCAATGTCATAAACGTTTATGACTGCTGTCATTAAGTGTCATTCGGTTTTTGTCATGACAAGTTGACATTCCTTGGGTTGTCTTGATTATGACAACTTGACTTTAATCAAAGTGACATTACCACAAAATGTCTTTGTCATGGCAACTTGACATAAACAAAATATGTTTCTATATTTGTGTTTATGGCAAGTTGGCATAATGATTATTATAATTAGATGTGCAAGGTTACAGATCAATTCTAGCACTTGGTCATAGATGTTTGACAGAATACCGACAAGATACCCAAAACTGCTAGAATTATTATAATAATCATTATGCCAACTTGCCATAAACACAAATATAGAAACATATTTTGTTTATGTCAAGTTGCCATTTTGTAGTAATGTCACTTTGATTAAAGTCAAGTTGTCATAATCAAGACAACCCAAGGAATGTCAACTTGTCATGACAAAAACCGAATGACACTTAATGACAGCAGTCATAAACGTTTATGACATTGACATAATGTTTATGACACGTTTATGATGGTGTCATGTCACAGTTATGACAGTATCATGTCACTATTATGACGATACCTTCAAGTAAAGTGTTACCAGAAACGGTAACGCTCCTGGTGTGTTCCTGAGGAATGAACTGTATGGATATGGACATATATGGATATGGACATATATGGATATGGACATATATGGATATGGACATATATGGACTGCCACTGATTAGGTTTCCTGCTCATTAACTCCCCACAGCGTATTCATTAGCGTGTTAGCTCTCTTCCTGTCCGACAGGCTGCCTTCTCACAGAGAACTTAAACTGATGTGCCACCGACCTGATTTATCCCGTCTCGGGTTTTCTGTCCTTTATTTTCGGACAAACCAATATTTCTTCCCCACCGAAAAACAAACCAGACGTCTCTGTGCCCTCCTCACCACCAGACCGGACTGGTTCGCTCATGAAATCAATGCTTTTATTTCATCGAAAATATATTTTAGCCCTCGACTCTTGTTTGCACGCCCTCCAAATTATAAATGTAGGTTAATTGTGTTCCGCGTTAAAGCAAACTAAATGACCTCATAAACTTGATTGTAAAACCATAGTTTAGTGATGGTAACAAAGCAAACCAGTGGAATTTATTTTTAATCTTTATTTACAGAATTTTTGTATTTAAACCTACATATTTGTATTGTAATTACATTGTACAAAAGATAAATAAAGTAATATAATATTACCCCTGTTTGTGTTTTCTAGTTGGTGGCTTTTGAGCTCTTCACATTTACTGTTTTCTTCCTTTTGAAACCTTTTAATTTCTCTCTTTCTTTGTATTTCTACCTCTGGAGATCTGAACTGCTGTCTGTTGTTATTGATCTGACTCTTCTTCTTCTCTTCTCTGCTTCCATGCTGCTTTTAGAGTGAATTGAGGGCAAACCTGTAAAAAAACAAGCATAGTAGGTGCATTTCCAGGTTCAACAGGAGTCTAAAAACACACTGAAAGGCTTTAAAAGCTAATTGGTACGTGGGAGAAGCTATTTTAGGCGCCCATGGTTTCAAAAGTAAATATCCATTCTTTGTTCCTAAAAACAATGCTTTAGTATAGCATGTCGACATTTTTGGTGAAAAAATCATAAAAATTTTAAATGCCCTGATACTCTCAAATTGGTCTTATTATAGTCCGTTGATACATGTAGTAAAATTTGAAGAAGTAGAATTTTGAGATTTCAAAAAATTAAAATTTGAAAAAAACAAAACAAACATACTATAGCACGGGTATGGGCAACTTAAATACTGCAGGGGGCCACAATGTTTCATGTTGACTACCACAGGGCCACATATAGGACCGTGCACTTCACCAGATATGATGAAACTGACATTTTAAATATGTTTACAGTGCAGTAACTTATCATATTTCATGCTCAAATGCATGTTTAACAGTATACATAGGAATACAAAAAGTTTGAAGCAAATAGAAAATAACCACTTACTGTGATTTCTTTTTTTTTTTTAATGCAAGAACAGCAGACCAACATTAATTTTTTCACTGCATTTTTAAGATTTCATGCTCAAATGCATGTAGTTGTACTGAGGGCCACTTCAAGTGAGGGTGAGGGCCGTATCTGGCCCCCGGGCCTCCAGTTGCCCACCCCTGCCATAGCATGTAAAGCATGAAAATTTGTGGGAAAAAAATCATAAAAAATGTAAATGGTCTTATTATAGTCTGTTGATACATGTAGTAGGGTGGCTTTTCCAGAAATAACAAAAAACACCATATGTTGAGATGTCAAAGATTTGAAATTTGAACAAACGTCATGCAGTCAGTCGTATTACTTTTTTCCGAAAAAATTTGCGACATGAAAGTGAGGTCTTATAACCTTGTCATACCTGTGAACCACCTGACTCCTCCTGTCTGTCTCCTGTCAGGTGAAGCCCCGCCCCCAGCCTCCTGATGCTGCTGCTGCTGCTGCTGCTCAGGTCACTAATGGAAGCAGACAAGGCCTCTTTTCTTCTTCAGGGCCGTGAGAAACGGGGCGAATGCACACACACACACACACACACACACACACACACACACACACACACACACACACACACACACACACACTTCAGCGGTTAGCAGTAACTCTCACACGGCCATTGTCCTCTGATCTGAGGACAGCAGCAGAGAGTCAGAGAGAGGAGACCAGCAGCTTTATAGCTGTTAGACTCAGTGGACAGACTCTTGTTCTCTAGAAGCTGGATGCATGTTTCAGCTTGGCCTTCTTGGTACATGTCCCTGTAATTCAGTCATTGTCCGTTAGCTGTTAGCCATCGACTGACCGAAAGTCCTCTACGGCAGCTATTCTCAACCTTGGGGTCGGGACCCCAATTGGGGTCGCGAAATGATTTCTGGGGGTCTCCAAATCATTTTGGAAGTCATTTAATGTCTTTTTTTTGTAATTTTGTGTCTTTTTTTGGTCATTTTGTGGTCAATTTGTGTCTTTTTTTGTCATTTTGTTTCCTTTTTTGGTAATTTCTTTTCTTTTTTTGTCATTTTGTGTCTTTTTTGGTAATTTTGTGTCTTTTCTGGTCATTTTGTGTCTTTTTTTGGTCATTTTGTGGTCAATTTGTGTCTTTTTTGGTCATTTTGTTTCTTTTTTGGGTGATCTGAACTGTGCGTGTGAGATTGTGTTCAGTGAGCGGGGGTCACGGACAACATGCATGTTAAATTGGGGGTCGCGACTCAAAAAGGTTGAGAATAGCTGATCTACGGGAAAGTGAAAACTTCCTCTATTGGGACTGACTGAGTCACACATCACATTAGAAAGAAATCAAAACCGGTTATTTTCAGTTCATATTGTAATAAAGATGTGTTTGTATGAATCCACTTGCTAAAATAATATATATAATAGCATTAAGAATAATGCAAACGTGTTAAAATCGCAGAGTTCCTCTCTACGATTCCTCTTCTTTAGAGGAAAAACATGACAAGAGTGAGTTTTTCTGAAACAATTAATAATAGGACTGCAGAAATAGTATGTTATTAAGAATTCAAGTCACCTCTTTGAGAAACTGTCGTCCAAAATAATTTGTAGCCATGTTCTTTAAGCTGTAAATGTAAATGTAAATGACCCTTTTGCCTTTTTTTTTCTTTCAGAGGCTTCGCGGGTCCCAGATATCTGTATGGGGTCTATGTGTGACCACAAGTCTTCTCTTAACATACATTTAAAGCAAAAATCACATAGTTTTTCTCATGCATTACTTTTGCCTATTGCATGTGAATATTTCTGCACACTGGGATCACTCAACAATCTGTGAATTGCATAAATTGGGAATCAAAAAATCACTGGGAAGCTGAGACTCTTGTGGATTCAAAGAGCCCAATACTGTTCATGTGTGACCATATGTTTTCCTGGAGCAGCCATTCATTGCAGTGAAATGTGACCTCACTCTATAAATTGATTCAGTGTGACGATAATATCAGTGATGT
>NC_081520.1:652500-690000 GCF_030273125.1 Centropristis striata | reverse complement strand
TATAACATCATAGGTCACCACAAAATGATAATTCCCATTAGAGTTGTGGGAAATACTCTGATTGGCCCAATTATATATATATATATATATATATATATATATATATATATATATATATATATATATATATATATATATATATATATATATATATATATACATATATATATATATCTGTCTATATCTATATAGATATATATATATAACATGAGATTAAAATGTATATAATTTAGATTGGTGTATGGTTAAGTTTGATGTATAAATCTATAAATCTCTCTCTCTCTCTCTCTCTCTCTCTCTCTCTCTCTCTCTATATATATATATATATATATATATATATATAGTCTATGTACTATGACAATAACTTAAGTTTTCTTTTCTTTCATATCAGTGTAAGTGTTTAGCAACTTCTGTTGACAGACTTTTATCATTTTTTTTATGATACCCTTTTACATTTTTATTGTCGTGAATTTGAATTTTCCAGATCTCTGCCTCTCTTCTAATATTAGTTGCAAATAAAAAAAACAATTAAAAAAAACATCAAATGTCTGGCAGAAAAAGGTTTTTTTTAACCTTGAGCAGATACAAATTATATAAAGTAAATATCAGTATTTAAAAAAATATATTTCCAAAGTTTCTTTAGTTATTACCGGTTACCGGTGGAAAACAGAAAGTTGCCTTAATTTTACATTCAGCAATATGACGTGTAGTTTTTAGTATTTTTACAAAAAATTCACTGTAATTTACATTTAAAACCATTAAGCATTTGAATAATACTGTAAAACAAATCTACTCATTTTTACAGCGTTTTGATAGCCTGGCTAACAGCAGACTAATCTCAAATGAGATCTAGTCTGGAACCTGCCGTTCATTTCTAGCTCTTAGCCAATCAGATCAGTTATACCAGATGACGTAGTAGAGCGACAGAGATGGATGTTTGTTGTGTGTGTGTCTGTGAGAGAGTGTTGCTGCTGCTTTGCTTCTCCAGTTCTCGCTTTCTGCAAGATTATTTATTTTCACGCTTTATTCCCCCTCATGTCATTCAGCCACACATCCACTGATTTTATGGGCAACAAACAAGCTGCTGGGGGTCTCTGGGGGCTCTGCTGTCCCCCGATTCGGAGCCAGATCACCGTGGTTACGGTAGCGGGGCTATTAGCTACCGCTAACGCCGTAACGGTATCGTAGCGCTACCGCTAATAGCCCCGCTACCGTAGCGCCGGTGATCTGGCTACGAGCCGGGGTACAGCGGAGCCCCCAGAGACCTTTCGCCTTTCAACTTTCGCTCTAAACTATTTAAAACACCATCTACAGCTAAAGAGAGTTTCGCGTCTGCAGCAGCCATGTTGGATCCGTAAGAAAACTACAAGCTTCCAAGTGCCGAGTAGTACGTGTCATCGTCTTGTCGTCCCTCCCCGCTCTGTGATTGGATCCCTAAAACAGGGCTAAGAAACCTCCCTGGTTTCCAGACCCCTTGGCAGTTCGAAATGAAATCAAGCGCGCAAGGCAGTCTGGGTATACCAGGCTAGCGTTTTGAAGCATTAAGACAGAATGTAGGAAACACGTACATCTTTCCAAGAACTGCAGTCCGCACATACACACTCACACACACACACACACACACACACACACACACACACACACACACACTCAGTGTCAGCTTGTCCCGCCCCCTGCCAGCAGCTGTCACTCATCAGCTCTGGGTGATGAGAGGACCAGAGCCAGTCTGATCACTCAGCCATTGTTTGCCCAAATCATCAGCAGTGATGTAGATCATCTATTACTCTTCGTTGGGAGCAGAGGGGGCTTCCAGTGTGCAGAGACGGAGATGACAAGTCTTGAAATGAAGTCATTGGAGTCTTAGTCAGCCTGCTTACTCACTGTTTGGCATCACATGACAGTAATATGAGTAAATCCTTTAATATTCATGTCTTTCTTTTAAATGAAATCATTAAGCTACCAGGCGGTGGTTCCCAACCTTCTTCATTAGACGCCCCTCAGTTTCACTTTCAGACATACTCCTTCCTCTTTATCAAGATTATTACAGTTAGTTAAAAGAAGAAGAAGCCACATAGCTAGCTATTGCTTTATTTATTTATTTATTGCTAGCTATTGCTTTAGCTACCTGGTTATTTCACCATTTGTCTACTAATTTCTGCTATTTCAGACATTTAGTCATTATATTTAGCTTTTAGCCACGTTGCTTACTATTACTATTACTTTTTAGCTTAGCTAATTATTTAACATATTATCAATTAATTTGAGCTATTTCTGTTATTGAGCTAAACAATTTAAACAATTAGTCCATTACTTTGAGCTATTTCAACCATTTAGCTGCTATTAAGCTAACAATTTCAACAATATTAATCCATTACTTTTAGCTATTTCAACCATTGAGCTGTTATTTAGCTAACAATTTCAACAATGTGTCCATTACTTTAGCTATTTCAATCAGTTAGCTGGTTTTTAGCTAAAAAAATAAATAAATCAACAATTAGTCCATTACTTTGAGCTATTTCAACCATTTAGCTGCTATTAAGCTAACTATTTCAACAATATTAATGCATTACTTTGAGTGATTTCAATCATTTAGCTGGTTTGAGCTAACAATTTCAACAATGTGTCCATTACTTTGAGCTATTTCAATCATTCAGCTGGTTTTTAGCTAAAAAAATAAATAAATAACAATTAGTCCATTACTTTGAGCTGTTTCAACCATTGAGCTGTTATTTAGCTAACAATTTCAACAATATATCCATTACTTTTAGCTATTTCAAACATTCAGCTGGTTTTAGCTTTAAAAATAATCAACAATTAGTCCATTACTTTGAGCTATTTCAACCATTGAGCTGTTATTTTGAGGTGCTTGTTTCTGCTCGCTTGCTCAAAGTTTCATGAACTATAGACCTGCTGGCCAGTGAACGCTGACTCTGTCTGTGGATTTTAGTTTTGTTTAGTTTTTGCATTTATAAAGTGTATTTTAAATGTGTTGAGCGTCTCCTAAATGTCCACGTCCCCCATGCTGGAGGACAACTCCCTCTGGTTGGGAACCAGTGCTGTAGGGCTCTTATTAAACTGTAATATAACTGTTTTATGCTTATGTAATCATATAAAGCTCCTCTACGGGACGTGATGGTGGTTATGCATTATGACTTGTGACATCATAACTGCAAACGATACATGTATGTAATCGTATGGCAGCTTAATCAACTCTGCTGGTTTTACATGTGATCATGTGTAAGCTCTGTGGATTACAACAGTACTTTAATAATTCCTCTGCACCATCTTTATAATATCAGCTGTGCTTATGAAGAGAGGCTCTTGCTCCCTGAAACATGAATAACTTAGCGGGAGAGAGGATGCTAATTTCTGACGTCCAAATAGGACAGCTTTATAGTAACGTCCCCTGCTGGGACTCACCCAGGACAGATAGCAGTAGGTGGTCTCATGTTTAATTCACAGTGGTGCAGCTGCTATATTCCTGCTCCTCTAGCTCCCTCCTGTGGACAAACAGGGTATCACAGCATGGACCAGAATATAACTACTACTAGGACCAGTGGTGGTAAAAGTATTCAGATCCCTTACTTAAGAAAAAGTACTAATACCACACTGCAGAATTACTCTACCACAAGTAAAAGTCCTGCGTTCAAAACTTACTCAAGTAAAAGTACAGAAGTGCCAACATCAAAATGTACTTGAAGTATCACAAGTAAAAGTATTTGTTATGCAGAATGGACTCACTCAGTTATATATCCTAAATAAAATATTAGACTATATGTCGTGATGAATTTATGTAAATATAGGGCTCAATTTAACTACTAAATATAATGTTATTAGGCTTAATTTATAAAAATGTAAAATAATTTTAAATCGATCATGTTTTTCATGTTAAACCTAAAAGTAACTAAAGCTGTCAGCTAAATGTAGTGGAGTAAAAAGTACAATATTTGACTCAAAATGTAGTGGAGTAGAAGTAAAGTTACATAAAATGGAAATACTCAAGTAAAGTACAAGTACCTCAAAATTACACTTAAGTACAGTACTTGAGTAAATGTACTTAGTTACATTCCATCACTGACTAGGACAGATCTAATGGTGGAATGTAACCAAGTACATTTACTCAATCAATGTATTTAAGTACAATTTTGAGGTACTTGTACTTTAGTATTTCCATTTATGTAACTATATACTTCTACTCATCTACATTTTGAGGCAAATCTTGTACTTTTTACTCCACTAAATTTAGCTGACAGCTTTAGTTACTTTTCAGGTCGAGATTTAATATAAAAAACATTCTGACCAATTTAAAATAATTACAGGTTTTTATCATTTAAACCGTATATTAGGTACTTTACAGTACTTTTACTTTTGATACTTACGTACATTTTGATGCTGATACTTTTGTACTTTTACTTCAGTAAGTTTTGAATGCAGGAGTTTTACTGTAGTGGAGTAAATTCACAGTGTGGTATGAGTACTTTTACTGAAGTAAAGGATCTGAATACATTTTAAAGGTTTCCTCAATCCTACTTCCCAACAAACTCCCTTGGCGTTTCAATGTTTGTCACGCAATGTTTTGCCTTGAGTCAGTTTTGTGTAAGAGCCACTTAGTGGTTTGTAAAGGTTACTGCTACCACTGCAGTTAATCAAAGACCTCACAAGAACCCAAGAGTACTGTCTTCAGCAAATCTGGTGGGATGTATCTGACTAGCAGTGGTGGAAGAAGTATTTATCTGACTCCAACACAAAAAAAACAAGAACTAAGATTGTAGGTTGATCCTTGTGCAGATGGTGCCTCCTTTAGATCCGCTGATCTGTCAGTTTATTAAAGTCATGTTGCTGGGCAGAGCTGTCTTTTATCCCTCTGCCCAGCAGACATGTTTTGGTTTGCAACAAACTGTCAAATCACCAACTACTGCCTGAGATAAACCACCTGCAGAGAAGATAACTTTGCAACAGAAACATCCATACAAAATATATCTTTTAGTGGTAATAGAATCTTACTCTAAATAAGGCAGAGGCATTTTCTCACACAGCACTTTAATAGTTTGCATGCAGTGAGCAGATGGAGTCAATGTATTTAGTTTAACAACTCATTTCAATATTAGCACATGAGCATTATAGCAAAGCAGCCTGCATGATTCATCTATAAATGCACAGAGAGAGGGTTTTAGTTTTGGATTTTTCATTAGTTTTAGTTTTAATTTTGTTGTGAATTTTTGTTTTCAAATTCAGTTAGTTTAAATGAGTTTTTAGAGTGAGTTTGCTAGTTTTAGTTTAGTATTTATTTTTTTGAAATGCTTTAGTTTTAGTTTAGTTTTTATTAGTTTTAGATTTTTGTAATGGGGTATTCGTTGGATGGGAAATTAAAAGAGGTCACAGTGAACATTATGTATGAAAAAAGTTGACAAAGACGAAAACGAAGGACATTTTCACTATAATTTTAGTTAGTTTTGTAACCACACAATACAGTTTCAGTTAATTATCTTTATCATGTAACCTTTAACCCTTAAAACAAAGTCTGAAATCTCAAAAAAGCCTTTAAAGAAGTGAGGACCGACTGAAATGTCCTCACCCTGTTGGTTAAAAACGTGTTGTGGTCCTCACTATGTAGGAAGAACAAGAACATAACATGAAGATTGACAAGCTCCCCAAACACACAATTACAGTACATACATTAAACATAGAATATTGTATTTGGCTCTGAATAACACCAATATATCTCTGTTAGTTGTCATGAAGTTATCAAAAACTGTCAACAAATAACTTGTAACATCTCCTTCAGTAGACAGAACGAGTCATGACTCCCAGACTCTGCAGAGGAAACTGGTGGTTTGTCATCAGCCTGAATGTGTCTTGTTCAAACTAATGCTTCATGATGGATTTTTCCCACAGTGGTTTCAGGATCTCACAGAGCTCTAACACTGCAGACACACGGAGAGATTTAATTTAAGATCTCTACCAAGAGGGTTGTGAAGCTTTGGTTGTGAAGAAGTTGAAGGAGATCATGATGTATGTCATCTGGACTGCGCTGACATTCGCTGCAATCCAGGTGTGTAACTGTTATGAAGACATCACCAGTTTCTATAGAATCTTGCATTTACTGTAAAGCATATTGAGCAATATGCTCCAAATTAGGAAGTGAAAGTATAGATATATGTTGCATTTTACGCCGGGTTCACATTGGAGGTGAAGGTAATGCCAATTATTAGTCAATTGGGCTTATTCTTGCTAACTAGCACTTATTGATGCACTAATAGCTCTTATTGCAGTATACCTTGATTGTTTGCTTTTACTCTTCCTGTAAGTCGCTTTGGATAAAAGCGTCTGCTAAATGACTAAATGTAATGTAAATGTAAATCTACTGCAGCAGCACCAGAGTCACTCAGTTAAACCTCTGCCAACACAGTGCTACCTTAATACAAACCCTTAGGCTTTACTGTATATTTCATCTTTTTTATTTTTTTATATGCACAAATAAGGAGGTAGAACTTTCCTACTAAACTTCACCGTATTTGCGCCTCTTTCTCAAAGTGCCGGTTGACAGTAAATCAGTTTTACAGCATGGTCACTTTAACGTGAGGCTGTTCTGCAGTGAGTGGCTCTGTGCTGTAGCAGTTAATAAAAAGAAGACTATGATCTACATCATCACCTCAAAGCCAACAGCCAATAAAAGGTTATATTTACTGCATCATTTTATTTTTATTTACCTCATTACATATTATGGTATTTCCTTCATTTAAGGGGAGTGAGCCATTTCTTTTCCCACTCTTTGCTTGCCTGGTCTCCTTGGGTAACACACATCTTTCTGTTCTTATTATTTGTTTTTAATGTATGCTACAGTGGTGGCATGTAAATGTATAAATAGTTATGTGACCATAAAGAAAAATAATACATGAATTGAATCTTTAAGAACTTTATTCAAAGCACACAGAGAGAACAATACTGAACACGTTTTGCTTTATTTTCTCTCTTGGGAATCAGCGGGAAAAACTAAAGAAAAACACATGTGGCAGCTGTGGCTCAGTTGGTAGAGCGGTTGCCCCCCAACCGAAGGGTTGGTGGTTCAATCCCTTTGAGTGGTGGCAAAGTGACGAGAAAAAGTGCAGGACCATTGACCATACATGAAAACCTATTTACATTTTTCCAGAGACATATATGTGCCAAGCCTCAAAGCAGTTTGTGTCCGGAGTGAGACAAACTCTCCTTACACTTCCAGGGGTCAGACTGAGGGGTCTTCCTGGTCTTCTTGCGGTGCATACATGACCTCTTGGATACAATATATGGCCGATCTTTACCCTGGCAGGAGGGACAGTACCTGAACCACCAGGCTCCTCCAGGAAGGCCAATGAGCTCCACTGGTGAAGGAGGTAGCTGTTTGTGGTCGCAATGTCCAGAAGGTGGAGGAACAAGGTGCATGGTCCTGTGGTGTCCAGAGGAGTACTGGATCAGATGGTCAAACATACTGGATCAACACCTCCCGTGTGCCTGTTGTGTCCCATGACAGGATTTGGGCCTGGAATGGATTTGGTGGTGCATTCACCATTTTCACTTTTTGTTTTGACTCTTCTTTGCACAATGTTTCCAGAGAACACCAGGTGAATGTAGAGAAGATGGAGACCTCTCATGCATCCATTCACTTCACAAACCCCAGTGGGCCCCTGCAGATCCACCTAATGGTGCCTCTAGGGTCTTTTGAGGGTTTATGGGGAAAATGTCTTCCACCTGTAAGTGCTACATGCTGAAATATTCAGGCCTAACAGATCCCTGAAGAGTTTGGGACTGGTGTAGAAATGATCCATGTAGATCCCAGGTGTGATGACTTATACAGAGCCATATGCAAATCTAAAGCCTGAGACAAACCTCCACTTTCCAGTATGCACAGCAAAGTCCAAGGTTAGCTATTGCTGCTGTCCACCAAAATATTTAATCTTGCCTTCTGCCCTCCTCTTATTGATTGAAAGGTTCTGGGTTGGTAAAATGCTTTGCAAGTCTCTTTGACAGTGTCCAAAAGGGGCTTCAGTTGAAACATCCATCATCCATCCATTCTCGTCCTCTTATCCGGGGCCGGGTCGCGGGGGCAGCAGGCTAAGCAGGGCGTTCCAGACGTCCCTCTCCCAGCCACAACGTCCAACTCCTCCTGGGGGACCCCGAGGCGTTCCCAGGCCAGGAGAGAGATATAATCCTTCCACCGTGTTCTGGGTCTTCCCCGGGGCCTCCTACCAGTTGGACCTGGAACTCCTCTAGAGGAGAAGGAGCAGCGGCTCTACTCCGAGCTCCCTCCGGATGTCTGAGCTCCTCCCCCTATCTCTAAGGCTGAGCCCAGCCACCCTACGGAGGAAACTAATTTCAGCCGCTTGTATCCGTGATCTGGTTCTTTGGTCACTACCCAAAGTTCATGACCATAGGTGAGGGTTGGAACGTAGATGGAGCGGTAAATCGAGAGCTTTGCCTTCAGGCTCAGCTCCTTCTTCACCACGACGGTCCGGTACAACGCCCGCATCACTGCTGACGCCGCACCAAACCGCCTGTCCATCTCACGCTCCGTTCTACCCTCACTGCTGAACAAGACCCCCAGATACTGGAACTCCTTCTCTTCAGGCAGTACCTCTCTCCACCCAGAGGGGGCAGTCCACCGTTTTCCGGCAGAGAACCATGGCCTCAGACTTGATGCTATTCTGTTTCACCACTGCAAACTGTTGTAAAACGTACTTAGGCATGTCGATGTTAGTCTATGAATATTTTTGTGTTCCTGTTTCTAGCAGCTTGTTATATGACTATTATCAGAGTCACCTTAGTGCTGAAAAACTGTTGGAGAAGCTCCACTGGTGTGTATGTTCTTCCTGACTTCAGTTAATGTTTAGAGGCTCTTGCTCGCGTTAACCTTTTTGGTAATGGACTTCCCATTGATCCAAAAAGTCACATCCATATCAGAAGAACAAGTCTCTTGGAAAAGCAGATTTGGGTGACGAGTGATCACATCAGATTTAAGGAAGGATATTAACAGACTAGTTTGTGTATGTTAGTAGTGTGTTTTATGAATAAAATATCGCTTCTTGAACTATAAAAAAGGCACTTACTGAACTGTACAATTTTAAAAAAAGGAATATATTTTCTAATTAAAATAGCATATCAGTCTAAACAAAGACACTACTGTCTGTTGTCTCCACATTGACACTATATATAACCTGTGACTGTGAGGCTAAAGTCAATTTAAGCTTGCATAATTGTTTTTTTAAAGGAAATAAGCACTGCTTCATTGATTTCAGTCAACAATTCATTATGGCAGTGGACATCAGAGACCTGAACTTCAGCTAAGATGGGGAAGGAAGGAAGGAAGGAAGGAAGGAAGGAAGGAAGGAAAGAAAGGATATTCAGTAAATAGCAGCCTACGTAGTGATTCTGTGGTTAAATATGGTGGAGCTGGAGGCAAATCTGATGTATTCTGTGGGAGACAAATACAAAGAAAACCAGAAAAGCGAGAGTAATCAACACAGGTGCACAGATGCAGTCTGAGCCGGAGGCACTACATCCCGACCAAGAAATGACAGAAGATAATTACTTTAAGATTATCAACAAATGGTGACAGGATGGAAGTGATTATTCAGAAATGAAAGGGCTACATTGCAGTAGATACATTACTCAGACAGAATTTGGGTAAAACATTTGAATCTCTGATTATTTGACAGTTTGAGGAATAAATCTACTGCTACTGAGAATGAGAAAAGAGAGAGCTGTAAAAGCATCCAAAGTAATCCAGCTCATTAACCAACATGAAGAATGCATATAAAACCACAAACCGTTGCATAAACAAGATCTCTAGCACACACAGCCCCGAAAGAAATGGACACTGCTAGTAAAGGCTTTTATGATGAGTACTAGGGAAACAGAACTAAACAAAAACAACTTATCACAGTACAATATCACAGAAATCTGCATAGAATCAGCTTAATAACTCCCAGCCATGAGATAAAAAAATAAACTGAAGTTTTGTTCATAAGGACATACACTATATATAAAGATGTTAGAGAAGAACATTTCCTGATGTGGGTTTAAAAAAAAAGTCTAAATCAAATAAACTTCGTCTGTTTCCTGCTGGGTGGAAAACCACAAACATATTAATCTACAGATTTCATAAATATTTCTTTAAAGCAACATTATGCAACTATTTTGTTGTGGTGCCTCTGAGCCTCTAATGCTTGTTGTTGAAGGGTGTAACAGGTGAGAGATCACCTGCAGCACTAACACACCACCAGCTATGTCACTGATCAGAAACTGGATCATAGTTAATGAAGAAATATTTTCTAGTTTTCTCTCTGATGTGCTTCGGCTGCTTTGCCTCAACTCTCTGCGATTTGGGGAGTTTCCTGATGGGCAGAGAAAAAGCTATCGTGAAGATAGCTACTAGTAAATGTAGCCACCATCAGTTAGCTCAGCACTAGCAGCTCAGAGCACCAGGGTTAGTGTTTGTGTTTACACCACTGGCACAGGCGCTTTGGACCGCTTGGAGGAGGAGGTTTTCATGGGAGATGCTGGGAAGGAGTGTCGCAAGCAGACATTCATTCATTCATCATCCTTAACCGCTGATCTGCCCTCGGGTCGTCTGGTCCCAGCCGATCCCAGTTGTGATTGGGCGAGAGGCGGGCTACATCCTGGACAGGTCTCAGACTAACAACCATTCACTCTCTCATTCACTCCTACGGACAATTTAGAGTCAGCAATTAAACCCAGGCTGCATGTTTTTGGACCGTGGGAGGAAACCGATGATCACCTAGCTGACACGGGAGAACATGCAAACTCCACAGAAGAGCCGTGCGGCAGAGTCGAACCGGCAACCCTCTGGCTGCAGGCAGACATGCAGGAAACTAAACTGGTTCCAGCTGCCTCTGCAGACATAATGGCAGAGGGACCAAGAGGACCAAGAGGACCAAGAGGACCAAGAGGACCAAGAGGACCAAGAGGACCAAGAGGACGCTGCTGGAGGAAGACGACAGAAGGAGACGGTGAGGAGTGAATCTCTTGGCAAGAGTTCCGCAAAATAAAGGCTACAAGACAGACGCTAAGAGGTCTTCTCACTATAAGACTAGTGAGTAATATTAGCTGGTTAGCTGTCTTGTGTTGTTGCAGTTGCTCAATGTTTGGCTGGAAGCAAAGTTGTAAATAATGTTGCTTTAAATCATTATTTGATTCATTTGTGGTATTTTTTATAACCACATTGTCTTTATACCAATCCATGCGAGGGATTAGAGAGAGGCAGAGAGAAAGGCAGTAACTGAGCAGATACAAAGTCTTCCTTTGTCTTCTTTATTTGGACGCGCCCGATTTAAGGAGGAAAAAACGTAAGATTGTCAGTTTCTAGATTCCATTGAAAAACATCTTTAAAATTGAATTTGTTATTTAGAGAAATAACTTGCATTCATTCATACCCAGTATTTTAAACAGACAATAATTTCCTATAAACATTGCAATTGATTTGAGCTCCTTCCAGATATCAGAACAACTCAAGTTGCCCAGACTAGTGCAGTTCATCATATTAAGATCACTTTCTTTAGCATCAATGTCCCTCAGAAAGGTCAATCTATATCAGTACACAGGCGTTTCCATACATTGGAATGTCTATAATATGTTGTGCTACAGATTCTCTCCTCCTATATATCCATTTCACCATATTAGGTACAACTGTAAGTGTTAATGAGCGAGGATATAGATTACATTATAGATTACACTGCTCTGTAATGAGTAACAACCCGTAGAGACTACAGAAAGGGAATCCAGGTTCCCATGAAGGCACACACTGCTGTAGCTCATGGTTTTCTATCTGACATCTCTTTCTGTTGAGAAGAATACAGGCACACACAAAGTTACTGTTTTTTCAAAAGTCTGGACTGTTTGTGTTTTCTCCCAGAGAGAGAGAGAGGGAGATGGTTGAAAAAAAAACAAAACCTCACACAATCTTTACTTTTCCGAGGGCTTTGCAAACAAGCTGCGAGTTGTTGAGATGGCCTGATCGTCTTTATAACAGACAGGTTTAAAAATTCCCTTGACTTGTCCTGTCATTTGTATAGAAAAAAATGTGTCAAATGTAGAGTGAGCCACGTGCTGCGGGGCTGCAAACAGGAAATAGACAAGAAATCCATCTGCGAGAGCAGTTAAGAGTTCTGCTGTTAGAAGAATTGAGAAGAGTTATATCTTCATTTTCTAGATTTCCAGTCAGTTAAAATCACATATGCAGCTTTCCATTTCTTCAGCTGGTTTTCAGATAGTTTGATGGATCCAGTTGGTAGTGAAGGTGATCCATGGTGAGTTTTATCTCATTACGGCTGCAGAATCAGTCGGTCAGGGAAGCAGGATGAGATGGAAGCTGGTCCTGGGTCACTGATGGGACCAGGGTCCTGGGTCAGCACTGATGGGACCAGGTGGGGAGCATCTGAAGAGTCTTCTCAGGTAAAAACAAAGCTGGTTCCAGTCCCACCATGTGGCTCTGCATCATTAATCCTCCTGGTTCTCCTGGAGCAGCAGCCAGGATTCACAGTGATGTTTTGTGATGGTTTGAGGATGTTCTGGGTCACAGGCTGTCGGTGCGGGCGTGGCAGCCGTCACACACCCTGACCGGGTGGTCCCAGCCCCGGGACGGGACCGGCTTGATGTGGGTGGAGCAGGGACCACACACGCCCTGACCACACGCCCTGCAGTGGTGCTTGGACATGGCCGGGGTGAAGGTTTTGGAGCACTGGTTGCACTGGGTGATGTCCTGGTCTGGCACCCAGTAGTCTGGCCGAGCCACTTCTTTCACAAAGTCTGAGGGGAAATGGACGGAAGCGTTAAGATATAACCTGATCTCTACCACAGTTAGATACCAAGGTTATTATAGTTAACGAAAACTAACGACATAACGAAAACTAGAATTGAAAACACATTTTTGTTAACTGAAATAAAAATAAAACGATAACTAACTGAAACTGTATTTTGTGGTTACAAAACGAACTAAAACTAACTAAAATTATAGTGGAAATGTCCTTCGTTTTCATCTTTGTCAACTTTTTTCATCCGTAAACCTTTTTGGTTGATATGAAATCTATTTCATCTATCTGGTTTTATGACTTAATAAACTTATTGGGGCTGAGATGGATCAGACAAAGGAAATAAAGGAAACATTTATTGTGACCTTATTGAATCTGGACCCAACAAACACCCCATTACAAAACAACTACAACTAATAAAAACTAAACTACAACTAAGCATTTTCCAAAAAATAAAACTAATCAAAACTAGCAAACTCACTCTAAAAACTAATTAAAACTAACTGAATTTGAAAACAAAAATTGACAACGAAATTAAAACTAAAACTGATGAAAAATCCAAAACTATTATAACCTTGTTAGATACACAGTGTGAAAAACACCTGCAGGACCCAAAACTAACATTTCCAACAGCAAAAAAAAGGTTTTTTACAGTTAGACATAGGGATGGGAATAATTAATGAATGATGGATTAATGGTCGTTAAGAATTTGGTTGATCACGTAGAATTTTTAATCGATCTGTGTATTTTTATTTGTAATTTTATCTCTGACTGCGTATCAGAATCACTGAACTGAAACATGCTGATCGTTCAGTTCTGCGGCCGTACATCAATCAGCCAACGAGCTGAGAATTAAGTTGGATAAAGCTTCAGTTTGAAAACTGAAAGTTGCAATAACAATTATAAAACACACAGAAATACAAGAGCATTAACTTGAGCAAAACTATCTTACTGTATCAAACCTTGCTAGCATGAATTACTGAGTTTAATTTGATCCAAAACTTATTTAAACACAAAACACATTTAAATATGAAGATTCCTGTGAAAACTAACCTCATGTCTCTTTGGAGGCTAAAACATTAAACATTGAACTCCTTGATGTTATCTTTACAGTTAGTTTTACCATCGACAGGAAGTCTCTTTTTGTCCTCTTCAAAATAAAAATGTGTGTTATCAAAACAGGCTTTTGCATAGTACTATAAAATATATATATATATATATATATATATATATATATATCTTTTATTTTTTCTGGAGTATGTATAAAAACATAACGATTAATCAAATGTTAACGTTATAGATATTGGAGTTGGCAGGTTTCTTCCAAACATCCCTACTGGAAACTAACAATTCAAACAGCTAAAATAAAGATTCTTACAGTTTACAGTGTTTTATTAACTGTGTTGAGGCGAGAGGCTGAGACTTTAGATCAGCAGTGAGAACACTGACTGCTGGTTTCCAACAGAAACTTTACTATTCTGCTGCAGTGAGCGCGTTGTTGCAGCTTCTACTGGAGGCTGTGGCCGACCACACCAACAACCAACAGCCTGTGTGGTTTGTGTTACTATGCATCTAAATGTTCCTCGTCACTTGGACAGAAGTGTGCTGGACACCTTTTGTCACTATATTTTGCTAATTTAAAGTCTTTCCTGAGCTCTAACAAGCTGCTGCTCAGTGATGAACCAGCAGCCAGCAGGCAGAGAGACAGTGGTGGAGAGCAGCATGTTTCACATCTCACCTGGTAGATTAAGGATTTATTTCTACCAAACCACAGTTGGTGATGTTGAAAGACTATCAGCGACGGCCTTGGTGACATTTTAACTGAGTCCCTGTTCAGTTTGGTGGAAGTGTGTGATGAGTTTAATAGGGCTGCAACGATTCGTCGACGCTGTCGACAAAAATCGATAATAGAAATAGTCGACAATGAATTCCATTGTTGACTATTGTCGCCAGACGTGTTTTTCCAACAGAGTGAGGCGTCTCACTTCATTACAATCTCTGCCGAGCGGTAACGTACACAGAAATGGCGGCGTCCAACACAGCTACACGTACCAAAACTTAGAAAGTTTGGGAGCATTTTAGCCTGGATACGGCAATAAAAAAAAGACTTGCAAGCTTTGCAAAGCAGACCTGCGTATCACGGCAGCACCTCGGTGAAGCACGAGCATTTAAATAGAAAGCACGTCGGGCAGTTGAACCAAACGGAGTCTGACTCGCCTCGGTAAGATTCAAGTAACATTCAGCCGAGACGTTTTGTTTTTGATGTACATTGTACATTTTATAAGCGGATTTTCGCTTTAACAGAGAGCTTTAACGTTATGCCTGACTGTGCCTGACAAACGTATTTTAAATTAAATGCATGCAGTCCGAAGAAGAGAGCCACCATGGAGCCCTTTCTGCAAAAGAAGCAGATGTGCAGCAGCAACAGGCGACTGCCCTCACTGAGTCAGTACTGCAGATGCTGATCTATGATATGAGGCTGCTCTCCATGGTGGATGGTGCCGGTTCAACCCAGACTACATCCTGCCATCCAGAACCAGACTGTGCAGTTGATGACCATTGAATGTACTTCACAAAATTCACTTAATATTAGTTTTATTTACTGTTTTACTGCTGCTAATGTGCCTGTCGTTGGTTTACAGGAAAACATGTCTATTGGATTTTAATAAATTTTTTATAAAACACATTTGCCTGTCCTGGAAAAATGGACAGAGGTTTATTAATTTTTTGTATGAATCAGCATCTGAATTGTTGAATAAAAGATGCATTTTTCATTTAAGTTCCCATCTTTCTTGTGTTTATTATCATTTGCCACATAATTAAAGCAACTTTATGCTAAATTTAAGAAAAAATTAATAATTAGTCGACCGATCGTTTCAATAGTCGGTGACTAGTCGACTATTAAAATAGTCTTGTTGGCAAATTACTTGCTGCTTAATTATGGTAATTTAGCTATTCTAAGTTTTGTAAAAAAGGAAAAAGACTATTTCCTTCACTGACATTTTGTGAGGTTATTTTGTTTGTTAATTACACAAAAAAAACCACAAGATATAAAGCAAAGCTCCACCAGCAGGAGACCTCAGCCTTCTCAGTCAACACACACTGAATCATTTATTGCTTCATTGACTTCACTTACCGTCAACACTGATTGGACAGCCATATAAAAGTAGGTGAACTTCCCCTTTAATATTTAATTTAGGATTTCTTGTATATGTCTTTTATGAGAGCATAACTGTCCATATCTAAAGAGAAGCTTCTGTATAATGTGACACTGGGGCTGCAAGCTTCATTAATGTTTATGGTGAGAACTGCTATTAAATAACTCACGGTGGATGGAAAGCTTCTTTAAAGCCCATTAGATGTTTATTTATGTCAAACATTCCTTGCAGGTGAGCCGTAAAGTCAAAGAGGCCCAGTGATTCAGGTCTAATCTGCAAAATCAATTGTTATCAAAGCAAATTTGGAGTTTGTTGGTTGTAATTTAGGCGGATGCATATATAAAAAAACCACCTAACCCTAAAAAATTCTAACAAAAGGTTTCTTAGCTGTTTGTAGTATTAGTTGTCCTTAATAACTACTATAAGTTTACCAAAATCTGACCACTAGAAAGGTGATATGAGAAAGGAGAAATATGCAATTATTTAAGGGAAATAGTATTGTGTTATTTTTTTGCATAAATATGCTTGTAACCAATTGCTTTAATATATATTTGTACTTGTAATCACTTATCTATCATGCAAATATGCTAATTAGAATATTACATGAGCAAAACCTGTTTCAGGCTTCAGCAGTTCTGGTCTCTAGGAGGAACACGAGTCGTCAGGCGGATTAGGACCAGACTTGAGAAGAAAGGGGACACGCCACACAGAATCATCTATCACCATAAGTTTAATTTTTTTTATGGGAGCCACTTCATCAAAATTGGAGATGGCAGCCATATAAAGTCTATGAGAACCAATCTATCTTACAAGCCACATAGAATGTCAATCTTGGTGTCAAAATCTACATTTTCTGGGTCGAGGAACCCATTAAAGCTATTGAAGCCTGGACAGCGTTTATGTCGTTTTGTAGTATTTGTATAAGCTCTCAAATACTTTTTGAATTTAATTTCTATCTGCTACAGAGGCTGAAAAATCTATTATTTAGTAGAAGCGTTGACACTTCTGTTGAATTTCCAGAAAAACTTCAGGTTTTAGGGGCTGATTTTAAAATCGCCCAGAGGTTTTACAGGCGTTTTAGGCCTCAATGGGTTAAAGCTATTGAGAATATGATGATTATTTGATCAAATAGATATGTTCATTTTTTAGTCATTTCCAAATAACTAAGTCTTTATTTTGGCAATAATAATTCTTTATTTTAAGAGTTTCTCATTATTTTGAGATATTTGGTCATTATTTTCACAAAGTGTCTTATTATAATGACTTATGGGACCTTTTTCTTCATCACACTGGGCATCCATTGATATTTGTACTGTAAAATTAGTAATCATCGTAATTTTCGGACTATAAGCCGCGCCTTTTTCCCGATTTTTCGATTCTGCTCCTTCATATACTTTTAAGCTATTTTTCACTTGTCTGTGTGTATTTGTGTCGAAAGCTACTTAGTTTGTCGGAGTCGCCGTGCCGTAATCAGCGGCAGACGAAGGACCCCGAGCCGATCTGGCAGGGCGCCGGAAAAGAGTGAAACAGGTAGCGCGCTAAAGTAAAAGTGAAACCGAGAGACAGAACGAGAGACAGAACGAGAGACAGAACGAGAGACAGAACGAGAGACAGAACGAGAGACAGACCGACATTACGAGAGCGAGATAGTTTGTGCAAAGGAAGTTTTCATGCAAAGGAAGTTTTCATGCACAATCCTTGGGGCGTTCCCGGTGGCGCACCTGGTAGAGCGCGTACCACAGAGGCCCAGTACTCGTAAGCGGGCGGCCCGGGTTCGAATCCGGCTCGGAGCCCTTTCCCGCATGTCTTCCCCTCTGTCTCCCCCTTTCACTCTAAATATCTCTCTCTCTCTCAATAAAGCTACAAAATGCCCAAAAAAATATCTTTAAAAAAAAGGAAGAAGCTCCCTCAAGCAGCCATCTCTTTCCCGACAATCCTCTCTGTGCACGAACCCTTACATATGGTAATTAAACATTAAAACACCTGCGGCTTATAGTCCGGAAAATACGGTAGTAAAAATCATGGTCAACAAACATCAAATTGGTCCAAAGACATTTGAAGCAGACATAATGTGTGGTGGTGAATGCAGCGGTACTCACAGAGTGGGTAGTCCACCGCGGTGGTGACCATGTCCAGAGTGGACTGGGCCACCTCCGTCACTCTGCGGGCGATCAGACCACGAGGCTCCACCTTACACACTGAGGAGCAGATATACAGTCAACACAAGCAGAAATAACAAGATTTATATGTTAGCAGCTAGCACAGTTACAAACTGCATTCAAATGCAAAAACAAGAGTTTTTTTCTTTAATCTATAGTTTTGTACTATGCAGTCTGGATTATGCATCCCTTTAAATTAATTATTACATTTTAATACTGTCTTGAAATCAACAAAACACATTATTGTTTATTGTTTATTTTAATATAAGGAGAAAATATTCTACACTGCAGAAAAACAAATTATTTTCTATATAAGTGCAAATCTGTAAATGAATATGAATATTTTTTTTATACAATATATTTTTTTTTAAGTATTATTTAATTGCTTAATGGACTTGGATTTAAATTACAGTGAATTCTATGTAAAAATATAAAAAGATGGTAATTTTGTTTCTTTTTTGGGTCATTTTGTGTCTTTTTTGGTCATTTTGTTTCATTTCTTTGGTCATTTTGTGTCTTTTTTGATCATTTTGTGGTCAATTTGTGTCTTTTCCGGTCATTTTGTTGCCTTTTTTTGGTCATTTTGTTTCTTTGTTGGGTGATCTGAACTGTGCGTGTGAGATTGTGTTCAGTGAGTGGGGGTCGTGGACAACATGCATGTTAAATTGGGGGTCTTGACTCTAAAAGGTTGAGAACTACTGCCCTAATGATGTGTGTGAGTCTCACCCTGGCTGCTGGTGTCTGGAGGTCCCCCCTGCCGGTAGCAGGCCTTGCAGACCCGGACCGGCCCGCTGCCCCAGCCTCTCTCTGGGACCGGCATCCTGTGGCTGGAGCACGGGTGGCAGAAGCCCTCGCCACACGACCTGCAGTGGTGCTTCCTCTCCGCCTCCTCGAACACCTTCTGACAGCCGTGACACGCCTGACACATCAAAACATTATTATTACTAAAGGCTTTTATTACAGGTGGGAACCAGCGTATCGGTTTTATCCCCATACTTGAGTCACAATATGATATTATTGAGATTTTAAGCATTTTGGGACATGGTGAGTATTGCGATACAATATAGATTTAGATTTAACTGTTTAATTGCATTTTGTGTCCACAAAATTAAATTCAGTCAAGAATTGTTTTGTCAAATAAGATAAAATTCTCAGTCTATTAATCTCTCTTCAGTCTTTTTATTTCTCCACAATGAGAGTCAAACCCACAGACTGACCAACAAAGTATTCAGTCAAACTGAACTGAACTGATATCAAACATGTTGGACGACAACAACTGCAGCATTTTATCAAACTTTCACAAACAACAAGCTTCACTGCTCTCAATGTTTTTGAATGAAACATAAAAAAAGCCGAACTTTGCAGCGTTATTTCAACAACTTCCTGACACGATATCCTGAAACACGCGGTGCCTATAGATTCTTTAGATCTTCTAGTTTCATATTTTACCATTAAAAAGTGGCTAAAGAACTGATGGCTCGCCGGCTGTCGGAACGATACATATCGATACTTTGCGGCCATGAATCGATATAATATTGCAACGCAAAATACGGCGATACTATGCTGTATGGAGTTTTCCCCACTTCTAGCATTTCTATAGAATAATTTGCTAAACAATGTCAAAATTTTGTGTTAAGTTGTTATAAATGTCGCCTTGTGCATTTTAACCCTCTATGGTACGGTGTTGCCCTCAGGCAATATACCCATTTTTGACCAGTCAGATATCTACAATGCATCTTTTTGAGTGATGCAATACTTTAAAAAAGAGGGAAGAGTATAGGGAACCAATAGCAATGCTTTAATCTGTCACATGACCTCCAGGAGGCCATATTGAAACCCTTTTTTGCAGACTTTTCCAAAGGAAAAAGCTCTGCCATTTTGTGCCAATGTCATCTGGGAAAAAAAATCCTACTAATAGGTGAGTAAACCTTCAGTTTTGATGGTTTCATGCAATTTATTTTCTATTTAAATAATGGAAACTTAAAATGCAACTATTGCTTCGAGGCATCAATGAACCATTCTGGAATCAGCATGGCAGCATGAGATGTTGGTGGGGTGTGTTTAGGTATATATATGTAATATTCAAAAGCATACCATTCATAATTATGTTTTGATCTTTGCAATTTACCAAATATATTTGATGTTGGTTGCAGTAAAGTGAAGTTCAGGCTGCCTATTTTAAGACAAAAAAACATTTTTTTCCTAACTGGCATCATAATGCGTACCATAGAGGGTTAACATGAATCTTTTTATTTGTATTGTTCTGCAGGTTTATCTCTTTCTACTCACAGTGATCTCCGTGTTGGGTCTCCAGTAGGGCGGCGCCACCTGGTCCGTGAGCCAGGCAGCCACAGCTTTAGTGGGACCCGAGCTGTACTCTGACACCGACTGGACCACGTAGTTCATCCCATCCAGGACCCTCTGGGCAGCGTTCTGGTGGTTGGTCAGGAAGGTGTCCGACTGAGAAGAAAGAGGGATAAACAACAAACAAACAGCCACATGAGGTAAAGGGAAGGAGAACATACATGGTTCATAGTGTCACTAGTGGGATCTCTTAGTCCAGGGCTGTCAAACTCAAATACACAGTGGGCCAAAATGTAAAACTTGGACAAAGTCGCGGGCCAACA
The DNA here is from genome assembly GCF_030273125.1 of Centropristis striata. NCBI lineage: Eukaryota > Metazoa > Chordata > Actinopteri > Perciformes > Serranidae > Centropristis > Centropristis striata. The sequence goes on along the minus strand of NC_081520.1, from coordinate 669,256 downwards.
TTGATATTTATTGAAAAAATGGACCTAAACAAGTTCAAACGAAATGGAACAAGCAAAGCTTGATATAACTTAATATTGCAAACATGCAAAATCGAATATCAAATAAAACAAACAAACACATCAATGGCATTCATTTCTTAAATAAAATTTAAATAAAAATCGTATGTCCCTTTATTTTATATGCGGCCTTCTTTAAATTTAAATTTAACAGTAATCTTTTTTCCACAGGCTAAAAATAAATGTGAGAATAAAATAACAATAATAAACCAAATGACTAATAATAATATCCTTCAATGAATGTGCAGCCATTCAAGCCTTGGACTAGCAAGAAAAAGTGCATGAAGACACTTTAATTGTTGCTCAGTTTGCTCCACACTGATCTACTGTGTTCAAGCCAGAACACCAGCAGAGCATTCTGGGATTTGTAGTATTATATTTTGGTATTTCCTCGCGGGCCAAATACAATTACACTGCGGGCCAAATTTGGCCCACGGGCCAGAGTTTGACACCTCTGTCTAAGGTGAAGGAACCAAACTTCCTGCAGGATGTTTCCTCTTTATAGTGGCATGTGGCACATGTATTAATTTAATGATCATGTAATCTAATCTTCTAAATGTTCCCGTTATTAGACGGCCAATCTAAGAATTCTCTACTTTCGTACTAAAGCTATAAAGGAAACGTATTCATTATTTTTAAAAGTTTCTCATTGTTTTGGGATAGTAAGTGGTTGTTTTGAGAATGCTTCTCTTTATTTATTGATAAGTCATTATTTTTGCAACACTTTTTCAACATTATTTTAAGAGTTAAGAGATACTTGGTCATTATTTTGACAAGCTTTCTCATTTTTTTGAGAAACTATGTCATTTCTGTCTCATTATAATGACTTATAGGGTCACTTTTCATCACACTGGTGGAAATGAGCATCCAGTTATCTTTGTATGCTAAAATTAGTATTTAGTAAGAATCATGTTGCACAAATATCAGATTGATCAAAAACCATTTGACATTAAAGTGCAAGCAGCTGCAGTGCAAAGAAAGACTCATGTAATCTCATCATCTATTTCAGCTGTTCTCAACCTTGGGGTCGGGACCCCAATTGGGGTCGCGAGATGATTTCTGGGGGTCGCCAAATCATTTTGGAAGTCAGCTCTGTCTCCACTGTGTTAAAGTGTTCATGTGTTCATGTGTTTTAGTCTTTTTGGTCACTTAATGTCTTTTTTTTGGTCATTTTGTGTCTTTTTTGTGTCTTTTTTTGATCATTTTGTGGTCAATTTGTGTCATTTTGTTTCCTTTTTTTTGGTCATTTTCTGTCTTTTTTTAGTCATTTTCGGTCTTTTTGGTCATTTTGTTTCTTTTTTGGGTCATTTTGTGTCTTTTTTGATCATTTTGTGGTCAATTTGTGTCTTTTTTGTTCATTTTGTTTCCTTTATTTGGTCATTTTGTGTCTTTTTTGGTCATTTTGTTTCTTTTTTGGGTGATCTGAACTGTGTGTGAGATTGTGTTCAGTGAGTGGGGGTCGCGGACAACATGCATGTTAAATTGGGGGTTGCGGCTCAAAAAGGTTGAGAACTACTGTTCTATCTGACCATTCTTTGTAGTGAAACCATAGAAGAAGAGAAGAGGGTGGAGGACTCACCCCCTCCCACACGTGTTTGACCTCGGAGCGCACCACGCCGCTCTCGGGGTCCTGGTTCCCCATCCAGTACTGCCTGCTGCGGTAGATCACCCCACAGCTGCCACACTCCAACACGTAGCTGGAGGAAACACCACATGACTTAATAATAATAATAATAATAATAATAATGCATTTTATTTATAGGCGCCTTTCAGGACTCTCAAGGTCACCTTACAATAAACAATTAAAAACAAAACAATAATAATAAAACATCAATGGCAGTAATAAACAACAATGAAACAATTACAAATTAGAACAATAAAGACAACAATGACAGTAATAATAAACAATAAACAACACTGAAACAGTACAGAGAAAAATTGTAATTTAAAAATGATGAATATATTATGGATAGGCTAGTCTAAACAGGTGTGTTTTGAGATGTGATTTGAAAGTTGACAGTGTTGTTAGAGATGGAAGAAAATGAAAAGGTGCTTGTTATTATTTATTGGTGTTTCCGTACCCGGACCAGGCGTACTTGGCCAGTCCGAACCAGGGATTATCAGTGGAGGCTGAGGTCTTCGGCAGCACAATCACCTCTCTGCCTCCTTCATAGCACCTCTGGAGACACAGAAAATCATATATAATATGAGATAAATTGCTTAGTGTGTTATTATTTTTGTAAGCTAGCATGTAGCAGGAATATGAAACAACTATTACAAAACAGACCCTTTTCTCGCCCAAATCAGCAAACCACATACACTACCGGTCAAAAGTTTTAGAACAGCCCAATTTTTCCAGTTTTTTATTGAAATTCAAGCAGTTCAAGTCAAATGAACAGCTTGAAAGGGTCCAAAGGTAAGTGGTGAACTGCCAGAGGTAAATAAAAAAAGGTAAGCTTAACCAAAACTGGAAAATAATGTACATTTCAGAATTATACAAGTAGGCCTTTTTCAGGGAACAAGAAATGGGTTAACAACTTAACTCTATGGAGTCTTGGGCTATTTTGTCCATTTTTTAATTCTTTTCATGTCTTTGGAAGTAATTATGTGTCTTTTTTTGGTCATTTTGTGTCTTTTTTTGGTCATTTTGTGTCTTTTTTTAGTCATTTTGTGTCTTTTGGTGTCTTTTTTGGTCATTTTGTGTCTTTTTTGGTCATTTTTTGTCTTTTTTTTAGTCATTTTGTGTCTTTTTTTGGTCATTTTGTGTCTTTTTTTGGTCATTTTGTGTCTTTTTTTAGTCATTTTGTGTCTTTTTTTTTGTCATTTTGTGTCTTTTTTTAGTCATTTTGTGTCTTTTGGTGTCTTTTTTTTGTCATTTTGTGTCTTTTTTTAGTCATTTTGTGTCTTTTGGTGTCTTTTTTTGCCATTTTGTGTCTTTTTTTAGTCATTTTGTGTCTTTTGGTGTCTTTTTTTTGTCATTTTGGTGTCTTTTTTGTCATTTTGTGTCTTTTTTTAGTCCTTTAGTCCAACATAAAATGTGATTTTGAATCTTTTTTTAACTTTCAAAACACTATCATGCTCAATAAAGAATTTTAAATGTTGCAAACGTGCATTAATTTCAGAGTACACTGAGACATTAAACTGCATCATTTTCAATTAAATTCTGGAAAAGTTGGTGTGTTCTAAAACTTTTGACCAGTACTGTATAACAATATATAGAACAATCTAAGTTTGCAGAATGTTGACCTAAACTATCTGGTGAGACTGGTGTCAGGATCCAGTCTTACCTTACAGATGAGGACCTTGTTGGTGTACTGGTGAGCGTACTGGCACAGTCCGTCTGCCATGTGGGGGACCCGGTCCCTCAGATGGTTCATCCCATTTTTACAGCGAATACTGGGGACGAGACAGAGAAGACGAGGTTTCAGACCAGCAGGCCAGACGATGTGTACAGTCCATTAATCCAGGAGTTATTATTTTCTGCCACTCCCAGCTTTCCATAAAGAAGAATCACAAAAAGTAGGGGACTTCCATTTCTCCTTCCCAAAATATGGAAAAGACATCAAGTTTTATGTGTCCCACTGGGGAGACAGTTAACATCCACAGGAACAACAACAGATTTTCTGCTTTAAGAGAATAAATTCTAATTCTGTGAATCAGCCAGAGGCAGCTGAGAGATTTGTGTTTGTTCATCTGTTTATGTTTCCATCTGGCTATAAAAGCCTTTAACTGCTGAGAAGAAGAAGAAGGGGGGATGTTACCCAACTTAAGTGAAAAAACAACAACATTTAGACAAACGGTAAGAAATTAAAAATCTGCACCAGACACGAGTTAAGATGCACAAAAGTTATTGTTATTCAAAACTCTGCTTTGAATAACAATTTGGGTTTGATACGCTCTTATGCACAAAAAAGTTCAATTACCTGGTGAAAAGCAAATCAACTGCGCCTCCATAGCACACTTATATAAATATAAATATTATATATAATATGGCAAGAAATGCTGCTGAAACTGGAAAGTGTTTCTGCACTCTACATCCTCAAATAAAAACACAAAATACCTTTTTGGCACACTGAGTGTAGCTGCTAAAAAAGCTATAAGAAGGAAATGTCTGGAGCCAGACAGCCATCTATAGACCAGTGGTATGACATCATCTATGACATTTTTGTAATGGAAAGAATCACTTTCTCTGTGAGGCTTCAAAAAGCCAAATTTGAGGAAATCTGGGAGAAGTGGAGATTGTACATCGCCCCGAAACGCCCTTCTTTTGTTTAATATTGTGTAACTTTCTTTTTTTTTAAATGTTTTAATCTGTTTTTTACTACTTACTGTAGATGGAAACACCCCCAAGTTCTGTTCGTTCGTTCGTTTGTTTATAAAAATCTGAAAATATGGATCACAGTGTCTATTATCAAAACGGTGATGACTGTTGTAATGTGATATTGAAATGTGATTCTAAATAAAGACAAAATGTAAAAAAAAAAAAAGAAACTGTAAACTGTATACTGAGAGGATGCAAAGGATCAATGTAGGGGCAGACTCCATCCAGAACAGATAGATGCCACTAATGTTAGAGTGGAAAATGCTTTTAGCCCAAATGGTCACCTGACCTGTCTCCATGTCCTGAGGCTGAATGAATGATGCTATTCTCTGAGAAGCAGAGTAATGGACAGTAGACTGCTGAGAGGCAGGAGACGTCTCAGAAAGCATCGAAGCATCAGACAACTCCAGAAAAACCCAGAAATGTGACACAGCTTTCCCTGACATCCTTGGATATCTAGAATAAAGCTTTAAAAAGAGAACCAGAATAACTTTTCCCAACTTCTTTTTTTAGTCGTATTAATAAATCAATGACCTTGCATCCTGGTGAATAGTTGTCTTGATCTGCATACCCTCTAAAACCCACCAACGTATGTTTTCTTTAACAAAAAATCAGTTTATTCTACTGTAAAAACAGGCATCATTGAAATTCACTGAAAATCTGAAATAGTTTTCTTTTTTTAAAGATTTATGTCAGTATAATGATGTTGTTTTTTTTTCTGCACAAAATACATCACAGAGCTGCAGGACTTGTGAAATACACAGTGAGTCAAATGTAAAAAGAGCATAAAAACATCCTGAAACGGCTTCACAGGGGTTCAGATGGTTAATGCAAAGACTGACAGTGACTTGAGACTTTAAATATACTAAATGTTTTTATCTGAATATTGGGCAACTTAGAATTTTTTAGCTAACTGTAATGACCAGTAACAGTTTCTGAGTTGCCTGCAGCCTCCTCCTCTCTCTCCTCATTTTGATTTTTAAAATAATCAGCTTCATTTGTGGATGATAACATCTAAATGTTCAGTAATTGTTCAGTAAAGTTCTGTCATGTCCACATGCATCATGTATCATCATGTGTAGAGCAAAAAGTGCTGCAGGGGGACACTGTTAATGATCAATAATGATCAATAAGCATTGATGATTCACATGAAATATTAACTTGCACACTCGCAAAAAATAGTCACATATGCCACCAGTTGTCACAGTCCCGAGCCCTGTGACATCATCTAGGGATGGATTGTGTTTCAAAGAATATTCTATTATTTCTATTATTTATTTCTTTTTATAACAAAAGTGAGGAGAAGTTTCATTTTGCACAGGTAAAGAAGAACTGAATGATACATCTAACCAGATTTTGTAGGTAAAATGTCAGTTCTAATTCAGTATAAAGGAGAAAAACTGAAGACAAAAGTGTTGCTAATGACTGACTTGCAGCTGAGGCAGACAGCGGAGCAGGTGAAGTACTCGTCTGGGAAGAAGGAGTAGGGGGTCATCTTATCGTCTGACAGCTCTCCACAGAAACGCTCACTTAAGGCCTGAGGAAACACAAAGGAAGGTAAAGACTGATGGGATGGAGGGAAAGTGGACACAAAACAAGAGAAGAGCCGACAACACAAAGCTGTCTTCATCTGTTAAATCCCTCTAAATGATCCTTGGTGTGTGTTTAACAGAGCAGGTAACAGTCTCACCTCCAGAGCGTGGAACACGATGCCTGGCTGGCGTGGGGAGCGGGTGTGTGTGTTCTTCACCTGCTGCCTGACGGCCTCCAGCAGCCGGCTGTAGTCGGTGGGAGGCGTGATGGTCTGAGTGCCGACGTACTGCACCGAGCTGAAGGCCTCCGTCCCCAGGCCCAGGTCATGGAAACGCTTCTGCAGCAGCGTGTCGGCGTGGCCCGCCACCTTAGAGTCTGTAGTTCAGAGACAGAGTTCCCATTAATTACCTAGACTCTGGCGGCCCAACATTGATTGATTGATTGATTTTATTTGACCATTCTTGATATAAAAAATATGAAACAGCAACCTGTGTCGTACGCAATACAAATACACAAAAAATAGTCAGGGATGACACAATAAAGCCCTAAGGCTTATTTCCATTGTGGTCCCTATAAGGCAGGAGACAGGGGACAGTAGCAGCATATCTTACATAAATCAAACAAGTACCCTTCTTACATACATACATGCATCAATCATTCATAAGCCACATAAAAACATAAATTACAGTTTCAAATATACACAAAAGATACAGATTGCCAACATTCTAAGATTGGTGTTTAAACCATTTTTTCAAGTTTTGTTTAAAACTGCGTCTGCTTCTGATTGATTTAAGTAACCAGGTAACCTGTTCCAAAGAATAGTTCCAGCATAAAGAAAGGACTTTTTACCCATGTTTGTCTTAACTCTAGGTGGTACAAAATCTGTTAAGCTTCCCCTAGTGGAATAGCGGTGAACTTCATTTACTCTATTTAAGTAATTTTTTAAATAATTGGGTTCATCCCCATAAGCACACCTGTGTACCATACATAACTGCATCTGAGATACACGATCCACTGGGAGAAGAGATCAAAACCCCTTAAAAATATAGAGAATCATCAAATCTGAGGTGTTTCTGTGATCACATACAGAATAGCACCAACATTTTTATACTGTATATTCATATTTATTCTGCACTGGAATTCTATTCTACTCCTTAATACATACTCCTTCTTTAGACACTTTATATTTTATTATATTCTTATATTTTATTGCTTGAAGTATGCCTAGGTTGTTCTTTTTATTTAATTGTGTTGTTATTGTCTCTGTGTGTAATGCTGCTGATACACTGGAATTTCCCAGCTTGGGATAAATAAAGTCTGTCTGTCTGTCTGTCTGTCTGTCTATCTATCTATCTATCTATCTATCTATCTATCTATCTATCTATCTATCTATCTATCTATCTCTCTATCTCTCTATCTATCTATCTATCTATCTATCTATATGCCACTAAGTATTTCAGTTTTCCCTCCCTACCGTGACCCAGCAGCTGGGTGTGCGTTGTCTCCTGGAAGACCATGACGGCGGGCCCCAGAGAGGAGAGGGGCACGTCCAGCCCACAGCGGCTGGAGAGGGCCCGGAGCTCCGGGGTGAAGTGCTTCAGGTAGGCCCCCGAGGCGTTGCTCAGGAACTGGAACATGTCGTTGTGGAGACGCTCGGCCCGGGTACGATAGACGACGATATCAGACACGGCCAGCACCTGGAACAGGAACAGAGAAGATTATTACAGAAGCAACATCTATGACTGTCACTGAGACAATCAGACACATGAAGGAATGGAATATTGATGTAAGTGAGCGAGGATATGCAGACAGATTACAATCAGACAGGCTGATAAGAAGACAAACCACAGCTTATTATTCTGAATCAAGGTTATAATAGTTTTGGATTTTTCATTAGTTTTAATTTCGTTGTGAATTTTTGTTTTCAAATTCAGTTAGTTTTAGTTCGTTTTTAGAGTGAGTTTGCTAGTTTTAGTTTAGTTTTTAGTTTTTGAAAATGCTTCGTTTTAGTTTAGTTTTTATTAGTTTTAGTGTTAGTTTTAGTTTTTTGTAATGGGTATGTGCCTTTATTTCCTTTGGTTTATCATCTCAGTCCCAATAAGGTTATTAACTCTTACAGTTCTGGTGTTTTGTATTTTGGTTCTAGTGTAGACATCCCAGTCTCAGTAAACATGTTCACCATGTGTTCCTGCATGCTGAAATAAATACACTGAATTATGAATGAAAAAAGTTGACAAAGACGAAAACTAAGGACATTTTCACTATCATTTTAGTTTGTTTTGTTTTTTTTAAACTCTTGTTTTTATTTTTATTTCAGATAACAAAAATGTTTTTTTAATTTTAGTTTTTGTTATTTTGTTAGTTTTCATTAACTATAATAACCTTGTTCTGAATGCACACTATTCTAACCCTTTAACTTTTTAAGTCGCCAGCAGGTTTGAAAAGCATGTTTTCTTTAAAAAAAGATTCCATCATTTATCACAAATTGAAACTAAAAGAACCGGCATTATCGTCAGATTTTTAACTTTCCAACGTTCCTAAAACCAAATCAAAGCTTATGTGTCATGTAACAGTTGGTAGAAATTGAAGAGCTTTAATTTTGAAGAGGTGACTTTTATTTTGGTGACTCTCCGGTCTCCGGAGTCCTGTTTTGTTATCCGGTAGAGCAACAATCCTCATGCTTCTTTATTCTTGTGGCATTGCCAGTGAGTATGTTTATTTGTATTTGTATATTTGTTTAGGATAATTTAACATGTTTTAAGGTATATTTGACCCATGCAAATGGTTAATATTGTCTGTATTTGTATTTGTTTATTTTCAGTTTTACCTTTTCTTCATTAAAATCCTGCCAAGTACTTCAAACAGCCTGATCATTGGAGGAGATTTTTGGAGAAATGAGTTTAGCTTCCTGTTTCATAACTCTGATGAGAACAGTACATTATGACATCCAGTTATTTCCAAAACCGGTAAAAAACATAAAATGCTTTATGTATACATGCCACTGCCTTCCAGTAAAAACACACACACACCCTGCAATGCCTTAAAACTGATGATTCAGATTACTCCAAGTAGAAATGGTTACTATGTGAGTAAAGTAATAAAAAAGAATACACTAATTTAACTCACAGTAATTGGTTAGTACACATCACATCTCACTATTTTTTAATCTTAAGTTATATACACTTCCTGAACTGAACTGAACTGAACTGAACTGGGGGTCTGGAGACACTATAATGTAATTTAGGATCTATTTTAGGGATGTTTGGAGCCTGTAAATGATTTGTAGGTACCAAGGTTATAATAGTTTTGGATTTTTCATTAGTTTTAGTTTTAATTTCGTTGTGAATTTTTGTTTTCAAATTCAGTTAGTTTTAGTTAGTTTTTAGAGTGAGTTTGCTAGTTTTAGTTTAGTCTTTATTTTTTGAAAATGCTTCGTATTAGTTTAGTTTTTATTAGTTTTAGTGTTAGTTTTAGTTTTTTTGTAATGGGTATGTGTCTTCATTTCCTTTGGTTTATCCATCTCAGCCCCAATAAGGTTATTAACTCTTACAGTTCTGGGTGTTTTGTATTTTGGTTCTAGTGTAAACATCCCAGTCTCAGTAAACATATTCACCATGTGTTCCTGCATGTTGAAATAGAAACACTGAATTATGAATGAAAAAAGTTGACAAAGACGAAAACTAAGGACATTTTCACTATATTTTTTAGTCAGTTTTAGTTAGTTTTGTTACCACACAATACAGTTTCAGTTAGTTATCGTTTTTATTTTTATTTCAGTTAACGAAAATGTTTTTTCAATTTTAGTTTTCGTTATTTTGTTAGTTTTCGTTAACTATAATAACCTTGGTAGGTACCTATCAACTAGTCTGAGTACAAAACCAACAAGCCATTGCCAGATTTATCAGCACAGCTTCTTGCACCCTGATCACAGAACTGTACATTGTGTAATGTAAAGAAAAAAACAGATTCAACGAAAACAACCAGCAAGCACTAACATTACCTTTAGCAGCAGCCGCATCCTCTGGTTCTGATTGGCTGCGGCCCCCCAGCAGGCCCTCCGTATCCAGGACGACCAGGCTGAGGGCGGGGTCATAGGCGGCCCACACCCCCCACCGTGCAGGAGCTGGGCGACTTGGAGGTGAAGAACACAGTCTCGCCCCCAAACAGGATGTGGTTCAGGGTGTGGGACTTCCCATCGCCGGTGTTCCCAAAGATGGAGAGGACCTTAACTCCCGCCACGTCCCCACAGCCCAGTCGGTCCACGAACTCAGACTCATCACGGACCTGCAGGGACAGGAAGGAGAACATTTATATTTTATATTACATAACATTTATAGACAGAGGACGGAGAGTTGGGCTGTCCTAACATGGTTCCACTGGTTCCCCTGCCAACGTAACTAAATCAAGTGTATTTTATTTGAGTGAACGACTTAGTCTCGGATGAGAAGGAACCTTAAACCTCTCTGTGGACAGTTACAGTAATTGGCATGTATGTTATGGAAAAGATGACTTCTCAGTCTCCAGAAAAATGTGTTTGTTTAATTCTGGACCAAGTTGGTTAAATACGTTTGGTCTTCACAGCCTGTGGAGGTCTCAAAAGAAATATTTTAGTTTTTAGTGTTATTTCAAATTCAAATTCAAATTTACTTTATTTATTCCCAAGAGGAAATTCAGTTAGTCTGTTATCTCTGTTAGAATGAGACAGTCTGATGTCTGTAGGAGAGAATAATAATAATAATAATAATAATAATAATAATAATAATAATAGGAGAGAAGGATCTTTGTATCTCTCCGTCCTGCAGCAGAGAGAGAGGAGCCGTCCACTGCTGGTGTTTGGTCCATAAAGGTTTTGTGTAGCAGATGATCTGGTATTTCAGGATGGATCCAACATGTTGACAGGTCATCTCTCCACCACCTCCTCCAGTGGTCCAACCTGGCTCCAACCACAGAACCAGCTCTATAGACCAGAACCAGCTCTTTAGACCAGAACCAGCTCTTTAGACCAGAACCAGCTCTATAGACCAGAACCAGCTCTTTAGACCAGAACCAGCTCTGTAGACCAGAACCAGCTCCGTAGACCAGAACCAGCTCTTTAGACCAGAACCAGCTCTGTAGACCAGAACCAGCTCTTTAGACCAGAACCAGCTCCGTAGACCAGAACCAGCTCTGTAGACCAGAACCAGCTCTATAGACCAGAACCAGCTCTTTAGACCAGAACCAGCTCTGTAGACCAGAACCAGCTCTATAGACCAGAACCAGCTCTGTAGACCAGAACCAGCTCTTTAGACCAGAACCAGCTCTGTAGACCAGAACCAGCTCTATAGACCAGAACCAGCTCTGTAGACCAGAACCAGCTCTGTAGACCAGAACCAGCTCTTTAGACCAGAACCAGCTCTGTAGACCAGAACCAGCTCTATAGACCAGAACCAGCTCTGTAGACCAGAACCAGCTCTATAGACCAGAACCAGCTCTTTAGACCAGAACCAGCTCTTTAGACCAGAACCAGCTCTGTAGACCAGAACCAGCTCTGTAGACCAGAACCAGCTCTGTAGACCAGTCTGATCATCTCTGTGTCAGACTGCAGCATAAAACAACACACTACCACCACAGACTGATAAACATCTGCAGCATCACTACACATGTCCAGAGATCTGAGCTGAGAGAAGAAAAAGAGGAGCTCCGCCCCTTTTTGTAGAAAGGTGCCCCTTAAGGCTCAGTTGGTAGAGTTGGTGGTTCGATCCCTGACCATGTCAACATGTTGAAGTATCCTTGAGCAAGATACTGAACCCCAAATTGCTCCTGATGCTGCGTTCATCGGTGTGTGAATGAATTCCTGCTGGTGGCAGGTGGCAGCGTTTAGGGTAGCCTCTGCCACCAGGATGAATGTGTGTGAAAGGGTGAATGAGTCAGTCTGTAGTGTAAAGAGCTTTGAGTGGTCACAAAGCGTTATATAAGAGCAGGTCCATTTACCTGAGATGTATCCAGGTAAACATCCAGATACTTATAACTTGGTACCACCTCGATTTTACATCTCCCAAAATGTACAAAGTTCTATTTCTAATTGAAACATCTAAGCACAGCTGGACTTATAACTGCCTGGTATGATGTATATTTTGTAACATAACTGTTGTTGCTATGTAGAAATGATCATTATCGCCTACACTTTGTACTGTAACATACAACCAGACTGTTCTCCTGCAGGTCAGCTGTTCTATGACTCACCAGGGACTTTCCCAACAATCAGCCCGTTTGCTTTCTCTTTACTCAGCTGTAGTTTTATTTCTTGAAGGTAGTGAAAACTACCTCACTAACTACCTAACTAACTAACTAACTAACTAACTAACTCCACGCTAAACCCGACAGACGTGACATAAAAGCTATTTACTTATTTAAAAACTTATTCCGTGGACTAAAAACAAAGAATAACTAACTTTAGCTTGGTGTTGTGTAAGCTAACAGGGCTCATGTAGCAGCAGTGTAGCTGTTAGCATCAGTGACAACCGATACTTATTGGCCTTTATCAATAACTTGTTTTGTTTAGCTTAGCGGCTAAGTGTTAGCATAGCTAGCTCGTTAGCTAACTTTACCTGCAGGTTCTCCTGCTCGTCCACCAGCAGGAAGCTCCGGACTCCTCCTGGAGCCTCCTCCGCCTTCACGGAGCTCAGCGAGATGTTCTTCATGTCCTTCACCAGGATCTCCGACATTTCGCTCTTTATTTACTCAAAACATATTTGCGGAAAAAGATCAAAACGAAAGTTCAGCATGACTCCCTCCGCCTGTCTGTCAATCACAACAACAGCGCGTGTGTGCTGCTGACGCTGCGAGGGGGCGGAGCCAAGAGGCTACGTAGGCAGTGACGAACAGACGCATTTTCTGACGTAGCAGACCAGTCGCTGATTATCCGGTACGTCAGCACCACCTAGTGGACAAAACACGGAATGACACAACATCTTGTACTCAACAAACTTCTGGAATCAGAGGAAAGAAAGCATGAAATTACACTGTAAAACATAGAATCCACTGTAATTTAATATTAAAGACCATTAAGCGATTGAATAATACTGTAAAAAAAATCCTATTATATTAATTTACAGATTCCAACTTTCATTTTATTTGTAATTAAGATTGAGATTAAGATTAAGATTTCCTTTATAAGTCCCACAACAGGGAGATTTCAAGTGTTACAGCAGCAAAGTGGATAGCAAAAAACAATACATAGTAAACAGCAGTATAAACTATAGCAAAGTATTCACAATTTACAATATAAACAATACAAATATAAAAAGTATTAACAATTAAATAAAAATACAATAAGAAAAAACTTTAGGAACATTATATATGTAGACAGAGAGTCAGCAGTTGGATATGGATCATTGCACAGAGAGTATTGCACATATAAATTAAATTATAGCAATATTGTATTGTTTTTAAAGTGCAGTGATTGTTTGTGTGTCTACTGGGAGCAGTGCTGGTTGAAAACTCCTTCACACGTTTGGGTGCCGCAGTCTGTAATAAAAGTAATTTACCTTTTCTTATGGCATTTGCATTCAATATAGTTGCAGTGTGTTCTTGGAAACAACTTTCTTTTTTTTTACAGTGTAGATTAAAGATGACTTCACAGATCCATCAATACTGTGTTTATTGTGTCGTATATTTCAAACCAAACAATGGCTATTTATTTGTTTCTCTTTACATGGAGCTGAAAAATATGTGTCTTTTAAAAACAGCAACTAATTTTTATTGCTACAGCAACACAATCAAAGTTTCCATTTAACTGGCAGAGAGTGTTTTATTGGAGCAGTGCTACCATGTTAGAGCTGCTTGCTAATGTTCATTAAATATTTGTTAGCACAGATCTATAAATATCACATGTCACTGAATGGCTTCAGAGCGGCGCCACTGCTGCTAACAGGACATGCAGAAAGAAATTCCAGCATTCTGTCCTTCTTTCTGTCCGTCCTGCCCTGCATACATATTTCCTTCCCAACTGGGAGAGAAGGGAAGAAATTCAAATAAGGATTTAAGGAAGTAAGGAATAAAAGATGGAGGGTGAGGAGGTAGGAGAGGGTCCCAGCTTTCTCTGGGCTCAACCATGAGAGACAAATGTCTGAAAGAATCAATTATAGGCCTACTCCCAACCCCTCGCCCCTGATTAATGAATAATTAAAGCTGCTCAGTGCAGGGCTACCTAGCATAGATAATATAAGATTAACCATGGCTCTTTCAACATGCCACCACTAATGGAAGGTTATGCACACACAACTGATCCTAATCTGCCCTAAAATAGACGATATAAACTTATTACTGAGGGATAATGGCTCATAATTGAATAAAATGTGTCATCCAACATTTTTCAGTAGATTAAAGTTGAGCACATTTATGCACTGACTTTTTGTTTTAGGGAAATTTAGTGATGCTTTTCTGAAAAAAAAACAACTGCATTTTTTCCCGGTGAGGTCAGGTGATACTTCTATACCTGACGACATTTATATTCACTTGCTGCAAAGAAAAGAATCCAAATGATTTCTTAATATCACATATCCAATATCCATCAAGTTGCCATTTCTATGATGTGATGCAATTTAGTGACTGGCCAGAGCAGCCTCAGCCTCGCCCACCTTCATCCTCCTCTTCCTCAGACAATGCAACAATGCATAAGAGGAGCTGCCATCCTCAGACTGACAGACAGTCCTGCAACCCAACCTTGACATAACTGTAGACATTTTTTTTTTAATAAATTCGGAACTGGGGGATGGCTTTGCCCTTACAAGTCCGAGGCGGGACTGAGGTCCAGGGAGCCGCTCTCCCCGCCGGTACTTGTAGTGCGCTCCCGCTCCGCATGTTCCATGTTGACATGCGTAAAAACTACACTTCCCCAAAGCTGTCACCGCGCGCTCCCGCCTCCCATTGGCTGCCTGCTGCAGCCGCAGCCCCAGAGAATGAATGAAATTGAAATAGCAGCTACATTACATGTACAATACCGGGCTCTGCAGTGTTGCATTCTATCATACTATATCAAAATGGCCACAGCGGTACAGAACCCCCTCAAATCGTAAGTACAAGACATTTCCTGAGCGTTTGGGCTTCTTGTTTTTGTGCATGCTGTCAGTGCAGATTAAGATCCTTTAATATGTGCAGATATTTCTCAGCACGAACACATCTATACATGCAATGCATACAGCACAGATAGAGTGTAATAATGTCAGCGGATGCGAATCAGCCCTAAAGAAAAGTTACATTTGAAGCTGACTGGGGTTTTTTTTTGGGCACGAGGGGATTATTGTGCGCTCCGATTCCTCTCATCATTTCCCTGAGCCGACAGCAGCGTGTGAGCAGGGATATGGAGGAATGCTGGAGGTAGATCTGGGTGACCCGGTGTGTCCCTCACCACTGTAGCCAGCCAAGATCACGGTCACAGCCGGGCTGGAGTGGCAGGCTGGCCGGGAGGCAGGCGGCTTAGAACCGTACCTGTGTGCACAATATTTGTCCGGAGAGGGGGTAAACAGGTAGGCAGACAGGAGCCACTGCTCGGGTTTCTGTCTGCAGCGGTACCTGGTTTACTGGTTTACTGCCGGACCTCTCGGAGGTATAGAACCGAGGTAAATACGGCTTCAACTCCCAAACATGCTTTATCTCCAGCGCCTAGAATAAAACCTAGAATAAATTACAATGTGGCGTTTTACACTTGACACGCATCTCCACCGATATTTATTATTATTTATATGTATCTAAGGGGCTCTAAACGGCTGGATTTCCCGTGAAGTTTCTCCCGTTATGGTCCCCTTTGTGCAGGTTTTTTGGGGGTCTTTTTTTTGTTTTTCTGAGACTGGTTTCAGCGGAATGCAGACGCCTGCTGCCCGCCTGGGCTCCCGGCCAAAAAGGTGGCTGATGTGCGTCTGTCAGCGGGTCCTTACAGAGATCCAGCCGGAAAAAAACCTCCACCACAATAGCTCCAATACAAACACACACCGAGGAGTGTTGGAGCACACAGCACATGCAGCTTGGAGGCAGTTTGAAACAAAGAAAAGTCAGACCTGTGTGCAATAAGCAGGGGCGCGTATTGGATGCTGCACAGGTTTCACCTGAGCAGGATATCTGCCTGTCTGTCTGTCTGCCTGCCTGTCTGCCTGTCTGTCTGTCTGTCTGTCTGTCAGCCTCTCGGAGATGCAGACACAGGCGACATTTCGTGCAGTTCCATGAACGGCTGGCCTGTACGTGCCTGCTTTGAAGAGCACTTCACAGGGAAGAGGAAAGTGAAATGCTACTGATTGGGCCACTGTGTGCTGCCTTCACTGCTGTGATGGTATTTTAGTGTTTTGGCCAAATGCATGTCACTCATGTCTCATAATAGTAAAATAAAGATGTGTAATTCTAAGGATTAATTATGCTGGAGTGCTGTGTGATGATGTGAAGGAATGGACAGGTGGGCTGGATGGAGGCTGTAATGTGGGACCCTCTGAGCTTCTTCTTCTCTGCTCATCCAGCAGAGCCAGAGTGTGGCCGGATTGCTCCCAGAGGCCTCGCTGACACCATGTTGAGGGGATTAAATTGACTGATTTGCATGGAATATATATATAGTGATGTGACAGGACAGAGAGGGAGTAGAATAGGAGAGGCAGTAAATGGTTAAAGAAGAGGCTGAGGCCAGTGACTAGTGTGTCGTACATTGATTTTAAGTGCTTTAACTGAGACAAAAGAGGAAAAAGAAGACATCGCAGTAAAGTTGTGAGCCAGATGCAGATCTGCAGGGAAGCTGGCAGGCTGCACACCAGCATCTGACTCCATGTGCAATAATAAAGCTGAATGTATTTATTATACAAGGCCACAGCAATCAGCTGCTTTAAC